>NW_006921941.1:234127-237435 GCF_000298275.1 Orycteropus afer afer | reverse complement strand
TATATATTTTAACTTGCCTACATCCTTTTATCTTGGATGTTTCGTTTAATACCTTGTCCCATTAGTTTTGAGTATCACAAGGGGAGCCATCATGAAGAGGAGACTGAGGCCTAGGGTAGTAAAATTACCCACTTGAATGATAAATAGTGGAATTAGAACCAGAAACTAGATATAAATTCTGTCTATGTTCTTGCCTCTATTAATATCATCATTACTAAGCAACTAAATTTATTGTGCTATATGTTAAGCCCTTTTCTAAGCACTTAGAAGTATTAATTTACCTCAGTATGTTATACTGCATCCTAATATATATTATCCATATGCATATTAGCATCACTTATGTAGTATTCCAACCTGGAATCCATGATCTGAATCTAACTTATGGCAAAACAGTTCAGAAACCCAAAATGAGAAGTATTATATCAAAGAAAAGAAGGAGGCAGGGAAAGAGAAGAGAAAGAGGGAGGGAAGAGAGGAGAAAGGAAGGAAGAAAGGAAGAAAGAAAAGAAGGAAGGGAGGAAGGAAGGGAGGAATGACATTTTAATTAAAATATGTCTGTTATGAAAAATGAAGGCTAAGGAACTGTTTCATCCTTAAAAGAAGCTAAAGAGACATGACACTTAAACACAATACATTTAGTTTGCCGGGGATTGGGAAACTTATTCTTTAAAAGCCCAGACAGTAAGTATTTTAGGCTTTGCAGACCATAAGGTGTGTATCACAGTAATATGTATCTACCATTATAGCTCAAAAGCAACCAGACACAATATGTGGATGATTTAGCTTGGATGTATTCTAATAAAATTTTATTTACATAATAGATAATGGGCTGGATTTGATCCTTGGGTGTGGTTTTCTGACCCTTGTTCTAGACTGAATTCTATACTTGAGGAAAAATATACTATAAAAGAACATTTTTTTTCAGTTCATTGACAGAATTGAAATATGGATGATAGATTAGGAAAAAGTTACATCAGTGTTAGATTTTCTGATATTAGTAACTATTCTGTGATGATAGAAAAATAGTATTCTTAGGAAATGCACATTGAAATATTTGTGAGTAAAGGAACCTAATTTATATAACTTTCCATAGGTTAAGGAAAAAAAAATTCTGTAGAAAGAGTGCAACGATAAACTATTAATAATGGGTGAATCTGGATAAAGGATATAGAGGTGTTGTTTGGATTTTCTTGCATCTTTTTCTGTCAGTTGAAATTTTTTACAAATAAAAAGTTAAGAGGATATGTGTGTTTATATATGCTAATGTATATGTATGTACATAGCTCATATGGAGGGAAAAAAGAAAACATAAAAAATAAATGTAGCTTCTTTACACTCTCTTGATCAATGATAACTGCAAAAAAAAAAAAAAACCAGAAGTTAACCCATTGTGACTTGAAAATGAAAATCTGTGACTGCTGTAACAAGGGAAGGCAGCAGACATCATCTTTGTCTAATCCGAATGCACTTAGTTACTACGCAGCTGTAGTCTAGGGGCCAGAGGTTTTAACGTGGTCTAAAAACGATGGTGGAAGCCACATTTTCCAGACTGTGAAACACAGGGTACCTTGTTTAGTCAGCACAGTTTAGGTCAAATGTGGTTATGAAAAACAGATGAATTCTGGTGATCAAGTTGTACTTTGACAAATATTCCATTGTTTGAACATGCAGTAATTTCTGAAAAATGTGAAGCTGCCTGGGCTGCAGAGATTGAGTTCTCTCTTCTCAACTTCCTTGCCTGCTCACAAAGGTCTTGTCATCGTGGGGAGTAGAAATAACAGGGCAGAAGAAGTATGTTAGATATCCCCTCCCCCCTCTTTTTTTCCCTTTTCTTCTCTCTCCACTGGTAAATCAAGCAGTTCTGGGCAGGCTGTTTTGTCAGCTGGAGGTCTTATACTCCTTTGGCTTTGAGGACAGCTTTTGTGCGTAAGTTTTGTGGGTAGTGATGTGTTCTGGTGAATTAGATACTTTGAGTTATTGACAGAAAAACAGTTGTTAGGAGGCTTGTAGATAAGCCTCTGACTCACGGAGACCCGATAGACCATGGGATTGGACCATTGTCATCCAGTTTTCACTGGTTGATTTTTTTTTTGCAAGTAAATTGCCAGGCCTTTCTTCCTAGTCTGTCTTAGTCTAGAAGCTCTACTGAAAGCTATTCAGCATTGTAGCAACACACAAACTTCTATGGACAGATGGGGTGATGACTAGTTGAGGTACATTGGCCAGAAATTGAACCCAGGTCTCCCATGTGGTAGGCAAGAATTGGGATTTAGTAAGACATTGTTCTATTTCACTGACTCTTCTGGCATGACCTGAGTAATTCAGCCAAGGCCCATTCCCACTTCAAGAGACTCATTCATAGAGTTCTGTTGTTATAACTTAAGAGGTATAGTAATAACATAGCAGGCCAGAAATGCTTGGCGCAGAGTACTACACATTGAGTCAAATTCTCTTTATTGGATGGCTGATTTTTCCATTTCTCTACTTGTCTTGTATGTTTTTTGTTGCTGCTGTGTTTTTCTGGATTTTGACTCACTTCATTTTGTTCATTCATCCATTCAATAAATACCTATTGAATACATACTGTGTGCAGAGCACATAGTCCATCCTTCTGTATTTGGGCAGGAAAATTTTTGTTCTGTCCTGTGTTGTCCAATATGATAGTCACTAGTCACATGTAGGTTTTGAGCACTTGAGACATGAATAGTCCAAATCAAGATGGCTGTATCCAAAGTAAAATGAGTTTACAAGATGGTAAACAGGGAACCAGAGACATCACTTGGCAAGTGAGGACAACTACAAACAGAAAGAGGGAAAACACTGTGTAGTTACAGAACTTCTAAATGGTGAGGAAGTTAAGAGAGTTGCAAGATAGAATGGACTGATTTAAACTCAGGGAGAAAATTATAAATCACAGGGTAACCTCAAAGAAAAATGATAAACCTTCATAACACAATAAAAAAGAGGAGAAGCACAAATACTCAGCAAATACTAAAACAACAGCAACAAAGGAAATAATAACAGGATTCATGAACATAATGAACTGAGCACAGAAAATACTATGGAACAAAGAAACCAGGGACACCATGAAAAAACACATACTAAAATGACAACAACCAATTCATACTTGTCAATAATTACACTGAATGTTAATGGATTAAATGCACCACTCAAGAGACAGAAAGTTGCAGAATGGATAAGAAAAAAACCCCATCAATATGCTGCCTACAAGAGACACACCTTAGAGATAAAGACAAAAATAGACTAAAAATTAAAGGTTGGAAAAAGATATATCAAGCAAATGGCAA
>NW_006921941.1:224211-226918 GCF_000298275.1 Orycteropus afer afer | reverse complement strand
GGATTTGAACCACCAGCCATCTGGTTAGCAGGCAAGTGTCTTAGCCACTATGCTACCAGAGCTCCCTACATGATATTAATGGCAAATGTGATTTAGTAGTTCTACTCTGAGTACTTGGGGTTGCCATGGGTCAGAATCAGCTCAGCAGCAAACAATACTACCAACAACATGATCAAAGCTTGCTTTACAAACATAGAAGAGAGACATATTGATGTTGAAATTCCTTATTCCATTGGTTCAATTCATTACCCCATTGTCCAGTATTGATTCTGCTATATAGGTGAATGGATAGAACTTCCACAGAGAAAGATTTCAGCATAACATAATTGTAGCTCAAAGTTGAAGGGGCTAAAGAATATTACTGAATATTCTTGTTCTTCAAGAAAATAGGGGTGTCAGAAACCTGAAGCCACATGCTCCAGGAGTACATGTATGACTTAAGTGACTGAGGAAGAGCTAGAGAAGGTATTTGATAAGTCCAAGGGTAAGGATACTAATTCTTAAACACTATTGCCTAAGGCATTTGACTGCTAACCAGAAGGCTGGTGATTCAAACCCACCAGTCACTCCTTGGAAGGAAGATCAGGCAATCTACTTGCGTAGTGATACCTCCTTGGAAACCCAAGGAGGGGTCGCTATGAGTCAGATCAGACTCGACAGCAGTGAGTTTGGTTTTTGATTTTACAGTCTATAAATGCCTTTCTACTAAAGAGAATCTTTTAAAGACTTTCACCCTATCTGACAGTTATTGTTTACTGAATTGTTAGTTTAATTTTATTTGTCTCCTCAGTAGACTAATGAACACCTGATGGCCCAGACTATCTTGTTTATCTTTGTTCTTTAATGTCTAGATTGTACCAAAAAAAAACCCAAACTCACTGCTGTCAAGTTGATTTCAACTCATAGTGAACCCTACTTGGGTTTCTGAGGTAGTATCACTACAGAAGTAGATTGCCCAACCTTCCTTCTGAGGAGTGGCTGGTGTGTTTGAACTTCTAGCCTTCTGGTTAGCAGTCAAATGCCTTAGGTACTATGCCCCTAGAGCTCCTTTAGTGTCTTGATCATAGTAGATAATAATCAAATTGCTAGGTAAAGATGTACAATTGAGAATAGGCTCTGGGTGAGATAGTATGAATTAAAACTCCAGCTTTTCCATTTCATGTAAGAATTTGGCAATTAGGAAAAAAAAATCTTTCTATGTCTCAGCAGTGGTATAGAAACTTTCCAGGGCATTAGGGGCTTCTGGGACTTGACACCTCATGAAGTAGGAGTCCTGATAAGGGGTGAAGTTGTTGGCAACTTTGAGGGGAGAAAAAAACAGACTCATGCTATAGAGTTGCTTAAGCAGAAAATAAAAGCATGGTGTTCAGCTAAAAAGAATCATATATATCTGGATAAGGCTAGCTCCAGAACAGGAATCCAGAATGGGAAGTGCCATTGTTTTTTCTCATTTAATTATTTTAATTATCTAGCTCTGACACAAGCTCCACAAGTCTTGTTGGGAAAAAGACCAATTTGTCTGAGAATATTGAATTTCTACTGTATCTTTTGATTTATGTATTTTTTCAACTATATCTTATACACTGAAAAGAGATAAAGAAGTATGAGACTTATTCCTACATTCAAGAAAAATTGATATATGTAGAGAGAGTGAGAGCAAGAGACAGATAATGAAAGAAGACATGAAGTGACTAGCAATATGTATGGAAGTTTCTTAGTTTATTAAAGGGCATCTATGAAAAATCCACAGCAAAGATCATACTGAATGACTAAACTTTAGATGGACTCCCAATAAAGGCAGGAAGAAAACAAAAATGCCCACTATCACTTACATTCTTCATTAGTCCCAAGGTATAGACACAGAAAAAAAAAATTGCAAAGGAGAAAGAAAAATTTAAAAGACTGTGCAACATACCTGTGATGGTTTAAGGTTGTGTGTCAATTCATCTGGGCCATGATTCTTAGTGGTTTGGCAATTATGATGTAGTCATCTATGATGCAATCTGATATAATGTATCAGTCACCTCCATGCTTTGATTTGCTATGAGCAGCCAATCAGTTGAAAGGCAGTTTCCTCAGGGGTTTGGCCTGCTTCCAATATATATGGATGTTGTGGCAAAGCTCTCTGGCTTTTTGCTGGATCTGGATCCTGCATCTGGCTAATGATCATCTGACCTCCAGTCTTCTGGATTTGAACTTGTCAGTGGCTGGCAGTATTGCCTGCCAGTTTCAGGTCTGTTGCTTTCACAGCCTGTGAACCAGCCAGCAAGCAGCTGTACTGCCTGCTGATCTTGGGTTTCTCAGCCCATGCAGCTATGTAAGTTGGTAGAAACCTCCAGACTGATGTCTCACCCATGGACTTGGGAGACGCCAGCCTCTATGACCACATGAGCCATTTCCTTGTGAAATCTCTCTGTCTCTCTCAATCTCTCTCTCTCTCTGTCTCTCTACATTCCTGCAGAAATAGATGTTGTTATTGTTGTTGTTATGTGCCATCCAGTCAGACTGACTCATAGCGACCCCTCCTTGGGTTTCCGAGGCAGTAGCACTACAGAAGTAGATTGCCCCATCTTTCTTCTGAGGAGTGGCTGGTGGGTTTGAACCGCCAGCCATCTGGTTAGCAGTCAGGTGCCTTAGGCACTATGCTACCAGTGCTCCCAGATAGATAGATAGATAGATAGATAGATAGATAGATAGATAGATAGAT
>NW_006921941.1:223216-223797 GCF_000298275.1 Orycteropus afer afer | reverse complement strand
GCACTGTGCCACCAGAGCTCCCAAGATATTCATTGAAAATTTATAATTGAAAATAAATATACCTTTTAATAGGTTTTATAGAAATTAATAGAATGTGCAAGTTCTTTATGGTGGAAATTTAAGAATTCTGTTAAAGGTTATAAAGGAAATGCTGAACAAATGAGAGATATTCTTTTAATAAATAAGATGTCTGAACTTTGTAAACTTTCAGTTTGTCTTCAAAGGAAGTTCAGGTGAAAATTCCAGTTGGAATTTTTGGAGAACTTATCAGACTTTTCTCTAATTCATCCAAAGTTGCCATTCTTGGTTAGTTGCTTGCTGTCTAGGCTTGAGGCCATATTGAGGTGGACCATACCTTAGAGAGGATCTCCTGTATTTCCACAGGAAACATTTATTGATGTTTATTGTGGCATTGTTTCTGGTAGCAAAGAACAGAGGTAGTCCAGATATTCTTCCCTGGAAGAATAGATGAGTAAAATTGGTGTTTACATATGATTCAATGCAAAATAGAATTATATCAAGCAATTGGAATTGATGGACAATATTTACATACAGCTATATATATATATATATATATATAT
>NW_006921941.1:222498-223116 GCF_000298275.1 Orycteropus afer afer | reverse complement strand
ATTCATTATGACCAAGTGGGATTCATATCAGGTATGCAAGGATGGTTCAACATTAGAAAAACAATCAACATCATCCACCACATAAATAAAACAAATCAAGATGTCTGTAAGTGTAAAACATACATCAGATTTCAAAGATTTGGTATATAAAAAAAGAGTGTAAAATATTTCATTAATAATTTGATACTGAATGCAAATTGGAATGATATTTTGTCTATAATGGGTTGAATAAAATATGTTATTATAATTAATTTGCATGTTTTTGTTTTTAACTTTCTCTAATGCGGTGATTACAAAATTTATAATTACGTAAATGGCTCACTTTGGGGCTTGCATTATATTTCTGTTGAATAATGTTGCTCATCAAATAAGATGAATATACATGAACCCTATAAATTTCTCCCTCTTTTTCTTCTTTGGTCACGTCAAGTGTCAATACCTCTCACATTTCTGTACAACAAACAAACAAACAAACTCACTGCCGTCCAGTCAGATCCAACTCATAGCGACCCCTCCTTGGGTTTCTGAGGCGGTATCCCTGTGGATTGCCCAATCTTCCTTCTGAGGAGTGGCTGGTGGGTTTGAACTGCCAGGCTTCTGGTTAGCAGTCAGATGCCT
>NW_006921941.1:215376-217508 GCF_000298275.1 Orycteropus afer afer | reverse complement strand
TACATATGATTCAATGCAAAATAGAATTATATCAAGCAATTGGAATTGATGGACAATATTTACATACAGCTATATATATATATATATATATATATATTTCAGAAATATGCTCAGGAATCTAAGTAAAATAGATAAATGGATAGATGGAAAGATAGGTATAAAAATTGTGCAACATACTCAATAAGATTTTATATGATATATCAATATAAGGAAAGACTATCATTTACATAAATTAAAACATATCCATAAAACAACAGTACACTACTTATTATAAAGATACTTGTATTTATATACAAGTAATGATAGAAGGTTGATTTGAACGACATGTCTTGTGTACACTAAAGTAGGTGCCTGTGATGATAAAGGGAGTGGGATTGAGAATGGGACATGAAAGAGAAAAAATGAAAATATGTAATACACCAGGGTTCAACAGTGTGTCTTGATCTGACAAAGTATTATATAATCAGTTCTTTCCATTTGACATCCTAATAAGCAGTAACCAAAATGCTCTAAACTCTTTCTACTTGAATGCCCCATTATCAGAGAAATCCCATTAGAATTTGTCAAAAGGCTGCTGGAACCTGCTATAGAACTAACCAAAAATCTGTTAGTGTCAAGTCAATTTTAACTTATAGCAACCCTAGAAAATAGAAAAACAATAGAAAAAAAGTCAACAAGACAAGAAGGTGGTTTTTTGAAAAGATTAATAAAATTGACAAACCACTGGCAAATTTATTAAAGGAAAAGAAGGAGAGAATACAAATAACATGAATAAGAAATGAACTGGGCGATGTTCCAACAGAACCAACAAGAGTTTAAAGGATAATATTGGGATACTATGAAGATCTATACTCCAGCAAATTTGAAAATCTAGAAGAAATGGACAGATTTCAAGAAACACACCACTTACCTAAACTAACACAGACTGAGGTGGAAAATTTGAACAGACTCATAACAAAAGAAGAAACTGAACAGGTCATAAAAAAATAGCCAACAAAAAAAAAAAAAGCCCTGGTCCAGACGGTTTCACTAGAGAATTCTACCAAACATTCAGAGAAGAACTGATACCAATCCTACTCAAACTATTCCAGAACATAGAAAAGGGTGGAATCCTCCCAAATTCATTTTGTAAAGCAAGTATAATCTTAATACCAAAGCAAAACAAAACAAAATCAAACTCATTGCCATCGAGTTGATTCCAACTTAGAGCGACCCCCTTTGGGTTTCCAAGGTGGTAAATCTTTATGGAAGTAGATTGCCCAGTCTTCCTCCCACAGAGTGGCTGGTGGGTTTGAAAGACATCACTAAAAAGGAAACTACAGGCCAATATCTCTCATGAATGTAAATGCAAAAATCTTCAACAAAATCCTAGCCAATAGACTCCAACAATATATCAAAGAAATAATTCATTATGACCAAGTAAGATTCATACCAGGTATGTAAGGATGATTCAACATTAGAAAAAGAACATCATCTACCACATAAATAAAACAAAAAGAACCATATGATCATATCAATTGATGCAGAAAAGGCATCTGATAAAATCCAACACCCATTCCTTATCAAAACTCTCAGCAAAATAGGAATAGAAGGGACATTCCTCAATGTAATAAAGGGCATTTATGCAAAACCAACAGCCAACATTATTCTCAGTGGAGAGAGACTGAAACCATTCCCCTTGTGAACAACAACCAGGCAAGGATACCCTCTATCACCACTTCTATTCAATATTGTGTTGGAAGTCCTAGCCAGGGCAATGGGCAAGAAAGGAAAATCAAAGGCATCCATGTTGATAAGGAAGCAGTCAAACTGTCCCTTTTTGTTCATTATATGATCCTATACCTATACCCAAGAGAGTCAGTAAAAACAGTACTGGAACTAATTGAGAGATGTAGCATCATGGCAGGATACAAAATCAACTTCCAAAAATCAGTTGGATTCCTCTACATCAGCAAAGAGATTGCTGAAAAGGAAATAAGGAAATCAATACCATTTACAGTAGCTACCAAAAAAGAAAATACTTGGGAATAAATCTGACCAGGGACACAAAAGATCTGTATAAATCATTACTCCAAGAAAGGAGCTCTGGTGACGTAGTGCCTAAGCTGCTTGACTGCTAACCAGAAGGTTGT
>NW_006921941.1:208697-214811 GCF_000298275.1 Orycteropus afer afer | reverse complement strand
TATCCATTTGCAGAAAAATGAAACAAGATCTATACCTCATGCTATACACAAAAACTAATTCCAGATGGATCAAAGACTTAAATGTGAAACCTAAAACTATAAAGTTCCTCAAGGAAACAATAGGGGCAAATTAGGGGCCCTCATTTATGGCATAAATAGACTGTCAAGCATAATCCAAAGTACACAAGCAGCAGAAGATAAACTAGATGAATGGGACCTTCTAAAAATTAAATTTTTCTGTGTTTCCAAAGACTTCTACAAAAGAGTCAAAAGAGAACCTACAGATTGGGAAAAATATTCGGCAATGACATATCTGACAAGGGACTTATCTCTAGAATTTATAGAAAACTCCAACACCTCAACAACAAAAAGACAAATAACCCAATTAAAAATGGGCATAAGACATGAATACATACTTCACCAAACAGGATATTCAGGCAGCCAACAAACATATGAAGAAATGCTCACGATCATTAGCAATTGTTGTTGCTGTTGTTATTTGCTGTTGAGTCGGACCTGACTCATTGCGACCCCTCCTTGGGGTCTACAGTAGATTGCCCAACCTTTCTTCTGAGGAGTAGCTGGTGGATTTGAACCGCCAGCCTTCTGGTTAGCAGTCAAGTGCCTTATGCACTATGCTACAGAGAGATGCAAATCAAAACAACGAGATACCATCTTGCCCCAGCACTAGTAACAAAGTTCAACAAGACAGAAAATAACAAATGCTGGTGAGGATGCGGAGAGATTGGAACTCTCATACACTGCTGGTGGGACTGCAAATGATATAACCACTGTGGAAAGCAGTATGTTGATTCCTTAAAAAGTTTGAATTAGAAATACCATTTGACCTAGCCATTCCATTACTAGGTATATATCCTAAAGAAGTGAGAGCCAGGACAAGAACAGATATATGCACACCCATGTTCATCTCAGCACTATTTACAATAGCCAAAAGATGGAAACAACCGAGGTGCCCATCAACAGAAGAATGGATAAGCAAGCTATGGTACATACACACAATGGAATACTGTGCAACACTAAAGAATAATATAGAATTGGCAAAACATCGCATAACGTGGATGAACTTGGAGGACATTATGCTGAGTGAAGTAAGTCAATCACAGAAGGACAAATATTGTATTAGTCTTTTATCATAGAAAGTCAAGGAAAGGTTTATATATGGAAAGAAATTTTCTTTGTTGGTTACCAGGGGTGGGAGGGAAGGGGAGGAAAGGGAACACAGGTAGGTAGGTAGTGACAAGTATTGATTTGGATGAAGAGAAGGGCAATATACCAAATGTGAGTAATCAACATGGTGGCATTGAGGAAAAGGAAGACAGAGAGAGGTGCATGAGAGGTACAGACTGCAAGGATGAACCCTTTTGAACATACAGTACTGTGTTGTCTGTGAAGGCAAACAATGATATACAGGCAGATAGATGGGTGGATAGGCTGAACTATTAGATATGTTTATGCAGGGGGGAGCATGCCCAAGGGCACGCATAAGGTAGACAGACAGTGTTCTACAAGTGTATTTGTATGTTCTGTATAAATTCCCAGGTATATAGTAGAGTTGACAAGGGGCAAGATTGTAGTCACTTCTTGGCCTCAGGCAGCTACCCAGAGGGAGTGAGTAGTTGGACCTGGGGGCTTGGGACCATAGTTGCAGGGGACATCAAGCTCAATTGGCATAACATACTACACAAAACATTGTTCCACATCCTACTTTGGTGAGTAACGACTGGGATCTTAAAAGCTTGCAAGTGACCATCTAGATGCAATGATGGGTCTCTCCTTGTCCAGAGCCAAGAAGAATGAAGAAAACCAAAGATTCATGGAAACGATTAGTCCAAGCGACTGATACACCATGCATTCCTCAGCCTATGAGACTATTAGACCAGAAGAACTAGATGGTGCCTGGCTACTAGTTGGAAAGTGATCTCTGTAGGAAATCCTGGATAGAGTGGAAGAACAATGTGGAACAAAATTGAAAATCATTAAAAAAAGAACCAGGTTGCTGGTCTGACAGAACCTGATGAAACCACTGAGACTATGGCTCCGAGTTGCCCTTTAGGTCTGGAATTGAACCCACTCCTGTGGCTTCCAACCAAAAAAAAGACAGGCATATGAGCTGAACATTTACAATAGGTAGATACACTCCTTGGAGAGATCAACCATGGGAGACTAGAAGGGCTGTGTATGCACAGGAAGACAGCTCAGGGGGCAGGAGTGCATGGGATGGAAGGACCCAGGGAAGAGGCAACTATGGGGAGGAAGAGGGAGGGGAGCTGTTGCATTGTGGTAAGTTGTAGTCAATGTCATGAGACAAAGTATATGTCAGTTGCTATATGGAAAGTGAATTTGCTGTGTAAAGTTTCATCAAATCACAAAAAAGAAAAAGAAATCAGATTAGATATTGCACTGGATATTGCACAGAGGTCTTCTGCCAAAGACCTCTTCGAAGTCTTAAAGAGCAAAGATGTCATTTTGAAGACTAAGGTATGCCTCACCCAAGGCATGGGATTTTCAGTTGCCTCATAAGCATGTGAAAACTGGGCAATGAATAAGGAAAACTGAAGAAGAGTTGATGCCTTTGAATTGTGGTGCTGGCAAAGAATACTGAAAATACAGTGGACTGCCAGAAGAACAAACAAACCTGTCCTGAAAGAAGTGCAGCTGGAATGCTCCTTCAAAATAAGAATGGCCAGACTTTTTCTCACCTACTTTGGTCATGTTATCAGAAGAGATCAATCCCTGGAGAAGGATCATCATGCTTGGTAAAGTAAGATAGTCACTGAAAAAGGGGAAGACCCTCAATGAAATGCATTGAGGCAATGGCTGCAATGATGTGCTCAAGCATAGCAAGGATTGTGTGAATGGCACAGGAGCAAGCAGTGTTTCATTAGATCATACATAGGGTTGCTGGGAGTCATAGCCCTCTTGAGGGTACCTAACAACAACATTGATTTATCTACCTACCTACTTACCTACCTATCTACCTACCTGTCTACCTACCATCTGATCTATGTCACACTGGTATCATATTAGCTCAAATGAGATAAAATGTGTCTGAAAGTCCTGTGGAAATTTATAAAATTCCTAAACTTGAAGAGACTCAGCAGTTTGATGATGTTGACTATAAAATAATTGAAGGCTATAACCAAATTCCATCTATCAAATTGAATTAAAAAAATCTATCTTTGTACTAATGAGGACTATAATATGTTCTTTTCAATTTCCATAAAATTATCTGGGGGAGAAATGAATATAGCACTAAAAATTAAACTGGATCCTCAGTGCCCCCCCCTTTTTTTTTAAATTGTGATTTGGGTAAAAATTTACAGAGCAAATTCACTTTCTATACAGCAGTTCACATATACTTTGTCTCATGTCATTGACCACAATTTGCCACAATGCACCAGCTCACCTCCCACTTCCTCCCAACAGTCACTTCTTCCCTGTGTCCATCCCTCCATGCACCCCAGCCCCCTGAGCTGTCTCCCTTTGCATAAACAGCCCTTCTTTCTCCCATGATTGTTCTCTCCAAGGAATGTATCTACCTCAGGTAAATGTTCAACTCCTGTTCCTGTCTTTTGTTTGGTTAGAAGCCACAGGTGTGGATTTAATTCCAGACCTGAAGGATGGCTAGGGACCATAGTCTCAGTGGTTCTACCAAAGTACCTGCCATTTTTCCAAAGAGATTTCATAGAGGTCACAGGGAAAAATATTTTTAATTCTATTAAAAAAGAGGAATGAAAAACTGAAATAATCTATGCTTCAGGTTTTAAAAAGCACGAGTAAAAATTTCTCTTAAAAATAATAGATTCCATGCTCCTTTGGCAGCACATATACTAAAATTGGAACAATTCAGAGAAGATTGCCCCTGTGGAAGGATGACACGCAAATTCATGAGGCGTTCCATATTTTTGCTTTGTACTGGGGTAAATTGTAGTCAGTGTCATAAGACAAAGTGTACTGTATGAAAAGTGAATTTGATCTGTAAGCTTTCACCCAAATCACAATTAAAAAAAAAAAACCAGAAATTTTAATCTTGGAAAAAAAAAAAAAGATATATTCCAGTTATATCCAAAAACCAAACCAAATCAATTGCTGTCAAGCTGATTCCGACTCATGGAAACCCTATGTCATTGTTGTTATGTGCCATCGAGTCTGACCAAATCATAGTGACTCCTCCTTGGGTTTCTGAGGCAGTATCAGTCAGTACAGAAGTAGATTGCCCAACCTTCCTTCCGAGGAGTGGCTGGTGGGTTTGAACCTCCAGCCTTCTGGTCAGCAGCCAAGTAGGAAAGAATAAAACTACCCCATATGGTTTCCAAGGCTGTAAATCTTTATTGAAGCAGACTGCCACGTTTCTCCTAGGAATCAGCTCAAGGCTTTGAATAGCCAACCTTTCAGTTAACAGCCAAGCATTTAACCACTTCGCCAAACTTTATTTGTGAGCCTAGATGAAGTAGGGATTGCATTTAAGCTTTGAGAAAGTAGAAGTGTGAGCTTTATACAGATTTAAGAAGGGTACTCAGGGGAGCTCTGGTAGCATAGTGGCTAAGGCACTTGACTGCTAGCCAGAAGGCTGGCGGTTCAAACCCACCAGCCACTCCTCGGAAGGAAGGTTGGGCAATCCTACTTCCGTAGTGATACTGCCTCGGAAACCCAAGGAGGGGTCGCTATGAGTCGGGGCCGACTCGACGGCAAATAACAACAAAAACAACAACTCAGAGAAGGGATATATAAACTTTTTTTTTTATTACAAAGAATTAATGTATATCAAGCAACCACTATATCTACTATGTGCTATGCATACCTAGTTAGGAGCTTTATAAAAACAATCTCATTATCTCATTTATTCTTCTCAGTAACTTTAAAGTGCATTTTCTAATCCCAATAAGAAATAAGAATACTGAAAGCCAAAGTTGAAGAGTTCATTGATAGTAAGACTGGAATTTGACCAATTCCAGCTCATATGTGTTTTTCTACTCTAGCCCCCACTTCTACACAGATTTTGTCACCCTGTTCCATAGACTCCACTTCCAGGAAAACTCCACAAGCAGTTTTTCTCCTCTAGGAATGGAGGGAGGCTTCCTTCTCTCTTCCCTTCCTTCAAATCACATCTTGAAAAATAAGCCATATTAAAGGGTGAGGGACTCAACTCATATGAAAAAAGTAGGCTTTTCTTCATAGTCCATTTTAGTCTGGAAGCTCCACTGAAACCTGTCAGCATTATAACAACATGCAGGCCTCCACTGACATGTGGGTAGTGGCTGTGCATGAGGTTTGTTGGCCGGGAATTAAATTGGGATCTCCCAGGACATCCTGTGTGTGTGTGTGTGTTTACAAAGGAGCTGACACTTGAGCAAGGAATCAATGAAGCGTAAGTTCAGAGTCTAGAGTGTTAGTAAGTTTGACACTCACTAGTATAGAATAAAGTATATGTACAACCAATATTTGTTGAATTAATATAGTTCTATGAAAGCACTACTTTACTTCATCTTTTAGTCTAGTTGTTGTAATTTTGCCTTGAAAAAGAATGTATGCTGAGTAATAATTTGCAGCAGAAATTCTACTTGTGTACATAATCCTTGGTGTCAGCACCAAGGTATTTTCCAATCATGGCTCTCCAAAATCAATAAGAAAAAGCACTTTTGGTGGCAGAACACCCAAAATCACAGCACTATTTACAATAGCTAAAAGATGGAAACAACCTAGGTGCCCATCAACAGAAGAATGGATAACCAAAGTATGGCACATACACACAATGAAATACTATGCAACACTAAGGAATAACACCCAAAATCAGTGACCTTAGGAAGAGTCAGTGGTTTTTAGGTTACACAAAAGAAGGGAAAGAGATATATAAAATATTCCACTAATTTACTGTGGAAATTTTGTTAAGATTTCAGGGACAGTAGTTCTATAGGAAGAAGCCCTGCTGGTGTAGTGGTTAAGTGCCCAGCTGCTAACCAAAAGGTTAGCATTTCTAATCTACCAGCCACTCAGCATGAGAAAGATACAGCAGTCTGTTCTGTAAAGATTTTCAACCTTAGAAACTCTATGGGGGCAGTTCTAGTGTGTCTTATAGGGTTGCTATAAGGTTGT
>NW_006921941.1:207369-208072 GCF_000298275.1 Orycteropus afer afer | reverse complement strand
CCCCCCTTGAGTTTCCGAGGTGGTATCACTACGGAAGTAGATTGCCCAACCTTTCTTCCGAGGAGTGGCACAAAGGGTAACAGTTTATTAAATTTGTTTCAGGTTTTTCTTTCTTTTCCTTTTTTTTTCATTGACTCAGCCCCATCTTTCACCTTCTTTATTCCCCTGTCTTTGTTACCTTATCCATATTCTTCTTCTCACTCTAAAACACTAATTCATTTTTTTTTCATTATTATTTATTTTATTTTTTCAGTGTTCCCTCCCCTCCCACCCTTGGTAACCAACAAAGAAAGTTTCCTTCCATATATAAACATTTCCATGACTTTTTACAATAATGAACTAATATAATATTTGTCCTTCTGTGACTGACATTACAATTAGCATAATATCCTCCACGTTCATCCATGTTATGCGATATTGTACAGGTTCTGCATTATTTTTTAGTATTGCATAGTATTCCATTGTGTATGTACTATAGTTTGGTTATCCATTCTTCTGTTGATGGGCACCTAGGTTGTTTCAATCTTTTGGCTATTGTAAATAGTGCAATGAATATGGGTGTGCATATATCTGTTCTTGTCCTGGATCTCACTTCTTTAGGATATATACCTAGTAATGGAAAGGCTGGGTCAAATGGTATGTCTAATTCCAACTTATTAAGGAATCGACATACTGCTTTCCACAGTGGTTGTATCATTTGACA
>NW_006921941.1:193345-206774 GCF_000298275.1 Orycteropus afer afer | reverse complement strand
TCGGGTTTGACTCGACGGCACATAACAACAACAACAACAATAGCTAATGATTGTGAACAGTTCTTTGTATGTTTGTTGGCTGCCTGAATATCTTCTTTGGTGAAGTGTCTATTCATGTCTTCTGCCCTTTTTAAAATTGGATTGCTTGTCTTTTTCTTGTTGAGGTGTTAGAATTTTCTATAAATTTTAGAGATAAGTCCCTTGTCAGATACGTTGTTGCTGAATATTTTTTCCCAATCTGTAGGTTCTCTTTTGACTCTTTTGGAGAAGTCTTTGGAAGCACAGAAAAATTTAATTTTGAGAAGGTCCCATTCATCTAGTTTTTTTTTTCCTGCTGTTTGTGCGTTTTGGGTTATGCTTGACAGTCTATTTATGCCATAAATGAGGGCCCCTAAATTAGCCACTATTTTTTCCTTGAGGAACTTTATAGTTTTAGGTTTCACATTTAAGTCTTTGATCCATCTGGAGTTAGTTTTTGTGTATGGTGTGAGGTATGGATCTTGTTTCATTTTTCTGCAAATGGTTATCCAGTTTTTCAGATTTTCAAAACTATTGGAGAATAGTTGTTCATAGTATCCTGATATTATCCTTTTTATTTCAGTTGGTTCTGTGTGATGTCACCCATTTTGTTTCTTATTCATGTTATTTGTATTCTATCCCTCTTTTCCTTTGCTAAATTTGCTAGTGGTTTGTCAATTTTATTAATCTTTTCAAAACACCAACTTCTAGTCTTGTTGATTTTTTTCTATTGTCTTTTTATTTTCTGTTTCATTGATTTCTGCTCAAATCTTTATTATTTCCTTTCTTCTGGTGACTGTGGCTTTTCTTGCTGTTCTTTTCCTAATTGTTGGAGATGTTGGTTTAAAGTGTTGATTTTGGCTCTTCTTATTTGATGTGTGCATTTATTGCTATAAATTGACCTCTTATCACTGGTTTTGTTGTGTCACAAAGATCTTGGTTATTTTGTGTTTTCATTCTCATTTCATTCAAGGAATTTTTTAAGTTCATTTTTTATTTCTTCTATTATCCAGTCATTCTTAAGGAGCGTGTTGTTCAGTTTCCATTTGTTTGCTCTTTTTCCATTGGTCTTCTTATTGTTGATTTCCAATTTTATAGCATTGTGATCTGAAAAGATACTTTGCAGTATTTCAGTGTTTTTACATTTGTTAAGGGTTGCTTTATGGTCTAACATATGGTGTATCATGGAGAAGGTTCCATGTGCACTGGAATAGAATGTGTATTGTGCTATTGTTGGGTGAAGTGCTCTGTAGATGTCTATAAGGTCAAGTTGTTGAATTGTATTGTTTAGCTCTTCTGTGCCTTTGTTGCATTTCTTTCCAGTTGTTCTATCTTTCATTTAAAGTGGTGTATTAAAGTCTCCTACCATGACTGTGGAGTCATCTATTTGCCTTTTCAATTCTGTTAATGTCTGATTTATATATTTTGGGGCTCTTTCATTGGGTCCATAGATATTTATTATGGTTAGATCTTTTTGTTCAATTGATTCTTTAATCATTATATAATGTCCTTCTTTGTTGCTTTTGGTGGTTTTTGTCTAAAGTCAATTAGATGAGAAATTAATATTGCCACTTCTGCTCTTTTTTGGTGCCATTTTCTTGATAAATGTTTCTCCAACCTTTGATTTTTACTCTATTTTTGTTTTTCTCTCTAAGGTGTGTCTTTTGTAGACAACATATTGATAGGTTATGTTTTCTTATCCATTCTGCAATTCTCCGTCTCTTGAATGGTGCATTTAATCCATTGACATTCAGTGTAATTATTGACAAGTATGAATTGGTTGCTGTCATTTTGTTATTTTTTTTTTCCCATGGTGTTCTTGGTTTATTTGTTCCATATAATTTTCTGTCCTGAGCTCATTTTGTTTATGAATCGTGTTATCATTTCTGTTGTTATTATTTTAGCATTTGCTAAATATTTGTGCTTGTCCTCTTTTTCATGGTGATGTGAAGGTTTACCATTTTCCTTTGAAGTTACCCTGTGATTTATAATTTTATCCCCAAGTTTAGAACAGTCCATTCTATCTTGCAACTCTCTTCACTTTGTCACTGTTTGGAAGTTCTGTAACTACACTGTTTTTTCCCCTTTTTGGTTTGTAGTTGTCCTCATTTGGCAATTGATGTCTCTTGTTCCCTGTTTACAATCTTGTAAGGTTATTTTACTTTGGATACTTCCATAGTTGTGTTGGTTTCTGGGTTATATCATCTTGTGTATTAGTGGTCGGTTGTTATTTGCTTTTATTCGTTCTCTGTTCAAAGTACTCCCTTTAGTATTTCCTGTAAGTTTGCTCTGCTTTTAACAAATTCCCTTAATTTCTGCTTATCTGGAAATCTTCTAATTTCACCATCATATTTCCAGGTATATAATTCTTGGTTGGAAATTTTTCTCTTTCAGTGTTTTATATATACCATCCCATTGCCTTCTCACTTACCTGGTTTCTGCTAAGAAATCAGAGCTTATACTTACTGGTTGTCCTTTGTAGGTAACTTTTTGTTTTTCTCATGCTTCTTTCAGGATTCTTTCTTTGTCTTCAGGATTCTTTCTTTGTCTTAGGTTTCGATGAGTTTGATGATGATAATGTCTGGGTGATTTTCTTTTGGGGTCTGTCCAATTTGGGATTCATTGGACTTCCTGAATGGATATATACTCATCTTTCCTCATATCTGGCAAGTTCTCTTCCAACAAATCTCGGATAATTTTCTCAGTGGTTTTCCTTTTCTCTGCCTGTTCTAGGATTACAATTACGTGTAGGTTGTTCCTTTTGATAGTATCCCACATGAACTTTAGGCTTTCTTCATTTTGTTTTGGTCTTTTTTCTGATTGATCCCTTTCCAAAGAGATATTCAGGTACTTGTCTTCAATGTCATTAATTCTGTCTTACATTGAGTCAATTCTACTCCTTTGCCCTTAAAGTATGTTATCTATTTCTGACAATTTAGTATTAATCTTATGGATTTCTATCTGTAGATTTCGTATCATTTCTAATTTTTCATTTATTTTGTCATTTTGTCCTTGTATTTTCTTCTGAAATTGTTCCAGGGTTTTGTCTGTGTTTTCCTTAATTTTTTCAGTGCTTTTCTTGATCTGTCTCTCGATCCTTTGAGGGTACCCACATATAATTCTTTTGGATTCCTTATCATGGAGTTCCAGTGCTGCTGCTTCCTCAGGGATGTGTTCTGGGTCTGTATCCTGCTCCCTTGTTTCTACTGCTTTATTTTGCTTCTTTGTGTGGACTGTGATGGTCTTTTGTCTCCGAGACATTTGATGATGTTGCATTTAGATCTCTGCTAACTGTTTCTGAGGAGCAGTTAAGGGTGAGTCAGGGTCTTCTTGGTGGCTGGTTATCATTGGCCAGTTGTAAAGAAGGAAATGATGGCTGTCACTCAGTAAGTGGAGCTGCAGGAGGTGCAGGTAAGGTGTGTGTATATGGGCATGGCTACCATCTCCCGCTCTGTTACACAAAAACAACGATCGAAAAACCATCAAAAAAGTAAAAGCAAGTGGACAACAAACACACTGCATAAACACACAGGAACAATCACCAAAAAAAGAAAAGAATGAAAGAAAAAAAAACTCCATAATATCCAGGGAGGAGGAGGCAATAAGAGGAAAGAGGTAGAGTTGGAAAATATTGAAGAAAAAAATTGGGAAAAATGCAAAAAGTAAAACAAAAAAATGGGAACCAGGAACAGGGAAGAGAGAAAAAGCTGAAAACTAGAACTTGGGAAGGGAAGAATAAAGAATGATAATAAAAAGGACAAGCAAAAAAAGAATAATATTACTAATTTTAAAACAAACAAACTGAAAAAAAGAAAAAAAAAATCTGAGCAGGGCAAGCCAGAGCACCCAGGCTCCATCAGAGCACACAGACTGGATATAATTCTTGCCAGCCCAGAAGGTGGTGAGAGTGAGGGATGGCCACACCTCTGTTCACCAAGAGGGTGTGCGGTATAAGAGTAACAAGGTGAATATTGCACCTTTCCAGTCATTAGCCTCTAGAATGTCCTTGTGGTTCCTGCCAAGTGGAGTCTATTCTTAGGCCCCTGGATTCTGAGAGAACGCTGTAACTTTAAATATCCAAAATGGTCGAAGTACTTGTAAACATTCAAAATGGCTGTGCCCTCCAGACAGGGAAAAGCCCGTATCTCAGCCTGTCTCCCTCTTCACTGCTTCCCCTTTTATTCACCAGCCACCAGTGCAGTCCTCTGTGCAGCCCCTGGCTAGCAGGGCCAATTTTTAGATTAATGCTTAGGTCTTTACACCATTTGGCAATATCCAAGCTGTCAGTGTCATCAGGATTGCAGACAGACCACAGCTCTGTATGTCTCCTTTCTCACTGTTTTCATAAAGGTTCTTCTACAAAAAGAAAAAGAAAAAAACAAATGCACTGCCATTGAGTTGGATCTGACCCTTAGCAGCCCCTCCTTGAGTTTCCAAGGCAGGATCACTACAGAAGTAGATTGCCCAACTTTCCTTCCGAGGAGTGGCTGGTGGGTTTGACCACCAGCCTTCTGGTTGGTAGTCAGATGCCTTAGACACTACACCACCAGAGCTCCTGGTTCTTCTACTCATTGGAGTTTAGTCCAACAGATACTTCTGTATCCTTCCTTTTAAAGCTCTGGAATCCAAGATTATCTTCTGTTTCTGTGTTAATTGATTCCTCTTTTCTTTGTTGAAGAGGGTCTGTGTTGTTTGCTTATTCTGCCATCTTACCAGAACCTTGTAATCTGATTTCTTGACTGCTGCTTCCATGCGTTTTGATTGTGGATCCAAATAAAATGAAATCTTTGACAATGTCAGTCTTTACTCCATTTATCATGATGTTGCTTATTGGAGTAGTTGTGAGGACTTTTGTTTTCTTTATGTTGAAGTATAATCCATACTGGGGACTGTAGTCTTTCATTTTCATCAGTGAGTATTTCAAGTCATCTTCACTGTCAGCAAGGAAAGTTGTGTCATCTGCATATTGCAGATTGTGTGAGTCCTCCTCCAATCCTGATACTGTGCTCTGCTTCATATAGTCCAGCTTCTTGGATTACTTGCTTAGAATACAGATTGAATAAGTATGGTGAAGTGATACAACTCTGATGCACTCCCTTCTTGATTTTAAACCATGCAATGTCTCCTTGTTCTGACGAATGACAGCCTCCTGGTCTATATGCGGGTTCCTCATGAGTACTGTTAAGTGTTCTGGAATTCCTATTCTCAATGTTATCCATAATTTTTTTATGATCCACACAGTTGTATGCCTTTGTATAGTCAATAAAACACAGGTAAATATCTTTCTGGTATTCTTTGCTCTCAGCCAAGATCCATCTCACGTCAGCAATGATATCTTTCATTCTATTTCCTCTTCTGAACACAGCTTGAATTTCTGGAAGTTCTCTGTCAATACACTGCTGCAACTGTTTTTGAAATATCTTCAGCAAAATTTTACTTGCTTTGTGATATTAATGATATTGTTCAATAGTTTCCATGTTCTGTTGGGAATGGATACAAGTATGGATCTCTTCCAATCAGTTAGCTGGGTAGTTGGCTTCCAAATTTCTTGGCATAAATGATTGAGCACCTGCAGTGCAGCATCCATTTGTTGAGACATCTCAGTGGATATCCCGTCAGTTCCTGGAACCTTGTTCTTCACACATTCCTTCAGTATAGCTTGGACTTCTTATCAGTACCATTGGTTCTTGATCATATGTTACCTCCTGAAATGGTTGAAGGTTGACCATTTTTGATGCAGTGACTCTGTGTATTCCTCCCATCTTCTTTTGATGCTTCCTGCATTCCTCAGTATTTTGCCCATAGAATCCTTCAATATGGCAACTCAGGGCTTGACTTTTTTTCTTCAGTTCTTACAGCTTCAGAAATGCCAAGTCTGTTTTCCCTTTTAGTTTTCTGACTTCTTGAGGTCTATGCAAATTTCATTATAATACATTACTTTTTTTCTCGAGCCACCCTTTGAACTCTTCTGTTCAGCTCTTTCATTTCATCATTTTTTCCATTTGCTTTAGCTGCTTTTTATTCACAAGCAGGTTTCATAGTCTCTTCTGGCATCCATTTCTGTCTTCCTTTCCTTTCTTCTCAATAACCTTTTGCTTTTTTCATGTATAATGTTCTTAATATCTGGTCTTTGGTCATTGGTGTTCATTGTGTCAAATCTGTTCTTCAGATAGTCTTGAAATTGAGGCGAGATATAATCAACGTCATATTTTTGGTATTGTGAACTTGGTTTAATCTTCTTCAGCTTGAACTTGAACTTTCATATGAGCAGTTGATGGTCTTTTCCACAATTTTTTTTTGACCACTTCCAGTTTACCTAGATTCATACTTCGTACATTCCACATTCTGATTTTTAATTAATGTTTGCAGGTGTTTTTTCACATTTTGAGCCGTGTCCCACAACCACCATAGGTAACCCTCCTGGTATTTGAAATAATGGTGGTGTAGCCTGCAGCCTCACAGCAAAACACAAGCCACCATCATATGACAAACTGACAGACAAGTGTAGAGAGAGATAGATAGCTGCTATCAAATTGACTCTGATTCATGGCAACCTTATATACAACTGAACAAAATGTTGCCTGGTCTAAAGTCATCTGCATGATCACTGGCCTATTCCAGTTCCTTGTTATGGCTGTTGTGCTCATCCATGTCAATGGGGGTCTCTCTTGCTTTTGCTGTCCTTCTGCTTCACCAAACACAATGTCTTCCTTCAGCTTTTGATCCCTCCTAATGTCCAAAGCAAGTGGGTTGGATAGTTGTGATCCACAGGTTATGATTGGTTAATTTTCAGAAGTAGATCACCAGGCCTTTTCTTGTAATCTATCTCAGTCTGGAATCTCCACTGAAACCTGTCCACCATGGGTTACTTCGCTCGTAGTTTAAATACAGATGACATAACTTCTAGCATCACAGCGACATACAAGACACAAGAATGTAACAAACTGATAGTTCATAGTCATCATCTTATATTAACTTTAATGGCTGAGGCAATTGGCACTCAGTGAGATTATTTGATTTGCCCAGTGTACTTTAGGAGCTCTGGTAGCATAGTGCCTAAGGCATTTGACTGCTAACCAGAAGGCTGGCAGTTCAAACCCACCAGCCACTCCTCAGAAGGAAGATGGGGCAATCTACTTCCTTAGTGATATTGCCTCGGAAACCCAAGGAGGGGTCACTGTGAGTCGGCTCTGACTCGACAGCACATAACAACAACAACAAAATGTACTGTAGAGCTAGTGATTGGCAAGAGTAGGATCCAAGCTTTATCTTATAAGCTGTATTTGAAACCTCTTTTTACTTCACTTCATTGTTCTATTGCAGGAGCAAATTCTGTGCAGTTAATACACTCTCTCCTTGCTCATTGACCTGGTTAGGTTCCAAAGACTAGGTCGTTATGTGAAAATCGGCATTATACAAAAATGGAAGATGATCACATCAGATCACAAAATGGAGGATGACTGCATCATTACATAACTGCTAAAAGACATAATTATATAACTGCCAACTGACATCATTATATAACTGCCAAACCACTGAGAATCATGGCCCAGCCAGTTTCACACAGAGCCTTAACCATCACTTTCAGCTGTTCTCTTGCCTCATACCATCATATTTGTTACTGCCAGACCTATGTTAATGCACAAAATAGATAGTAGGTTTCTACTGTTGTCATAAATGTGAAATTTTGAATAATGAGGTAGTCAAAAATAAGTGAGGAGTAGGTGTGTTATGGATTAAATGTATCCCTCCAAAGTATGTATCAATTTAGCTAGGCCATGATTCTCAGTATAATGTAATTATCCTCCATATTGTGATGTGATGCGATTATCCTATGTGTTGTAAATTCTTACATTTATGATGTTAATAAGGCAGGATTAGAGACAGTAATGTTAATGAGATAGAATGAAATCTACAGGATTGGGTTGTGTCTTGAGTCTATCTCTTTTGAGATACAAAAGAGATTAAGCAAGTGAGCATAGATCACAGTGACCTGACTACCACCAAGGAAAAAGAGCTGAGAGTGGAGCACATCCGTTGGCTCTGGGTCCCTGCACCAAGAGTCTTCTAGACCCAAGAGAAGATTGATACCAAGACACACGGAGATTACCAAGGAACGCCGGGCCCACACATTCTGAAAGGAGGCAAGGACCTCTCCCCGAAGTCAATATAGAGAGAAGTCTTCTCCTAGAGCTGGCATTCTGAATTTAGACTTCTAGCCTGATAAACTATGAGTGAATTAATTTGTTTGTTCAAGCCATCCATTTGTAGTATTTCTGTCATAGCAGCACTAGATAACTAAGACAAGTAGTAAAAAAGACTTTTTCCATAATGATACATTCTGGAAATTTTCCTAAAACATAAATACACTGGTATTATTTTATATTAACATCTGGTCTTTGAAACTTGAGGAGAAAGACTTGCTTATAAATTTTTTAATTAAGAGTAATGCTCTTGGTAGTTCCTGGAAAAGAATACAGTCAAAGAAACAGTCAGACCCTACCTGAAAATCAAGATATAGAGATTAAAGAAGAGTGTCAGTAAACCATACTGGTTTTGGCTTAGAAAAACCACCGAAGCAAAGAGAGAAGATGGGCAAAATATATGTGCTAGTTTGTTTCAAAGTTTGAGAGTAGTGCATTATGAAGAACTCTAATAATGTGTTGATGTCTTCATGCCTGGTCTCCTTGGGCCTCAGAGCTCTGGAACTGCCATGTAAAGTTTGAGTCTTGCTGAGACAGTTCTCTAAACTTCATCCTCTGTGTTTAATTTTAGTTCGTTGTTACCCTGTGCTCTCTCCTCTTCACTTCAGACCTGTCTTGGGAATATCAGGAGGGGAGGGCCAGGGGCTATACTGCTTTTTTAAAAGGAGCACTGCCAGCTTTAAGTTCAGCAGAGCCAAACTTGTTCTAAAGTAGAGTTAGGGTAGATCACTCTTCTTTGAATTGCCAAATAGCCCTTCATAATGCCAGGTCATTGTGCAGTTTGTTCCAGGATCAGGCTTCATTTGGAACTTCCCATTCACAAAAGAGCAAAAATTCCTCTGCTTTCCAAGTGTAGCTTTATTATTCTCTTAGGGGAGACTTTCAAATATTTGGCTATTTCAAAAGACTTTTTGTTGAAAGTTTCCATTCTATGGGATGTCTTCTGATGCCTGAAATTATCCCATATAGTTATTGTAGAGTTGCATACTTGGTCTGTTTATGGGGAGGAGCCATCAGATAGACAGCCATCATATTTGCAGTCATAAGTGATAGATGACAGAATCAGCAAAACATGTATTTTTATCGTCATCTTATTGCTACAGGACAATGAATTCTTTTCCAAGTGGCAGCACTATTAACTCTTGCTGTTGTTGTTAGGTGACATTGAGTCAATTTTTGGCTTGTATTGACCTCATGTGACAAAGTAGAACTGCCCCAAAGAATTTTCTAGGTTGTAATCTTTACAGGAGCAGTTCATCAGTCCTTTCTTTCACGGAGTGACTGTGTGGGATAAAACCACCAGCCTTTTGGATAGCAGCCAACTCTTAACCATTACATCACAGGGCTCCTTACTATTAATGCTAACCCTGTTTATCTTTAGGTGGGAAAGAACTTCTTTTTTCTATTTCAGTGTTTTTCATTTTGGTATCTGCCATTTTCTGTAAAGATGAGTCCACCGCTGTGTGCTCTGTGCTCTTTTCATTTTCTGATCTGTGAGATCAGTAAGTGGACACTGTGATGCCTTTGATATAGTTGCTAGTGTTACCTTTTATATCTGTAAGAAAACGGAATAAAGGAAATACTTTTACAGGTAGTACTCAATTCAGGACAGGGTTCTGTTCTGACAATTCCATCATAATTTGGTTTGGAAATAAGTCAAAAAAATCTTCCTCCCTCCCCCCCAGTTTTCATTATATTGCCTTCCATTATTTTTCTAAATCATAACATTGGACATCTGCAAGTGAACCTCTGAGAATGATAGTATCAGCAAATTAGGTGCTGCAGCATTGTATGTAGTACATATTACTAACAATAAGATATATTAAAAAAAGATGGTTATAAGTGTGGTTCACTGTAACTGGAATACATTATAAACTGAGGACTACCTGTATTTTTTTAAAATGTCATTGTATATTGTTTAAAAAAATAAGAAAATATGAAGAAAACAGAAATTATAGTCCCACATTTTTTGTCTGCATTCTTGCACACATTATTCTCTAGACACATTTGATAGTCTTTTTAATAAAAATTTAAGTGCTTTCCCCCCTTAAGAGAAATCACAAATGTCTGTTCATGTCTATAAATATAGGTCCAACATTATCATTTTTGTTTCCATAGTATGGGTTACTTAGTCATGCAGTGTTGTTGAAATTGATGATGATGATTATGATAATGACTATCATTTATTGAGTGCTTAGTGCATGCTGGGCACCCTATTATATGATTTGTATACATGGTTTTATTTGATCCATAACAACCTTGACAAGTATACATTAATATCCCTATTTGGCAGACAAAGAAACAGCTTTAGAGAGATTGAATTAGTTGATAAAGATTACAGAGTGAAGCTACCGCTTGTCTGTCGGTTTGTCATACTGTGATGGCTTGCATGTTGCTATGAAAGAAGAGGCTGTGCCACTGGTATTTCATATATTAGCAGGGTCACTCATGGTGGACAGGTTTTAGCAGAGATTCCAGACAAAGGCAGACTGGGAAGAAGGATGGGCCATTCACATCTGAAAAAATGGCCACTGAAAATCTTATGAATAGTAATGAAACACTGTCTGATATATTACTGGCAAACTATGAATTGCCATGAAGCATTGTCTGATATAGTGCTGGAAGATGAACCCTCAGGTTGGAAGGCACTCAAATTATGGTTGGAGAAGAGCTACCTCCTCAAAGTAGAGTTCACCTTATGATGTGGGTGGAATAAAGCTTTTGGGACCTTCATTTGTTTATGAGGCATGACTCAAAATGGGAAGAGAATAGTTATAAATATACCTTAATAATCGGAACATGGAATGTACAAAGTATGAATCTAGGAAATTTGGAAGTGGTCAAAAATGAAATGGAATGCAGAAAGATCAATATTCTAGGCATTAGTGAACTGAAATGGGCTGGTATTGGCCATTTTGAATCAGAGAATCATATGGTCTACTTTGCCAGGAGTGACAAATTGAAGAGGACAGCTGTTGCATTCAAAAAGAATGTTTAAAGGTCTATCCTGAAGTACAATGCTGTTAGTGATAGAATAATATCCATATACCTACAAGGAAGACCAGTTAATACTACTACTATTCAAATGTACAGACCAAGCACTAAAGCCAAAGATAAAGAAATTGAAATTTTTCATAAATTTCTACAGCCTAAAATTGACCAATTGTGCAATGAGAATGTATTGATAATTACTGATGATTGGAATGCAAAAGTTGGAAACACAGAAGAGTTATGGGTAGCTGAAAATAAGGCCTTTGTGATAGAAATGATGCTGGAGATAACATAGAATTTTGCAAGACCAATGGCTTACTTATTGCAAATACCCTTTTTCAACAACATAAACAAAAACAAACTCATTGCCATTGAGTCAGTCCAATTTATAGCAACCCCTCCTTGGGTTTCTGAGGGGATATCTCTATGGAAGTAGATTGCCCAGTCTTCCTTGTGAGGAGTGGCTGGTGGGTTTGAACCACAAGCCTTCTGGTTAGCAGTCAAAAGCCTTAGTCACTATATACTTGGACCTCACCAGATGGAATACACAAGGATCAGATCAACTACATCTGTGGAAAGGAGAGATGGAGAAGCTCATGATCATCAGTCAAAACAAGGCCAGGAGCTGACTGTGGAACTGTGTGCATATCAATTGCTTATATTGCAAGTTCAAGTTGAAGCTGAGGAAAATTAAAACAAGTCCATGAGAGTGAAAATATGACCTTGATTATATCCCCCCTCAGTTTTGAGACCATCTGAAGAACAGATTTGACACATTGAGCACCGGTGACCAAAGACTAGACATCAGGAACATCATACGTGAAGAAAGCAAAAAGTTATAAAGAAGAGAGGAAAGGAAGAAAAGATGCCAAAATGGATACAGAAGAGACTCTGAAACTTGCTCTTGAATGGAGAATAGCTAGAGCAAATGGAACAAATGATGAAATAAAAGAACTGAAGATTTCAAAGGGCAGCTCAAGAAGACAAAGTATTACTATGAAATGTGCAAAGAGTTGGAGTTAGAAAACCAAAGAGAAGAATACGCTCAGCAATTTTGAAGCTGAAAGAACTGAAGGAAAAACTCAAGCCTTGAGTTATAATTCTGAAGGATTCTATGAGCAAACTATTGAACAATGCAGGAAGCATCAAAAGAAGATGGAAGAAATACACAGAGTCACTGTACCAAAAAGAATTAGTTGATGTCCACAACTGGACCAATAAGCAACATCACGATAAATGGAGAAATGATTGAAGTTTTCTGGGATTTCATTTTATTATCATCCACAATCAACAGCCACAGAATCAGCAGTCGAGAAACCAGACATCACATTGCATTGGAAAACTCTGCTGCAAAAGACTTCTTTAAAAATAAACCACTCAGAAAGAGATCATTGTAGGGGATGCTGGATAAAGTGGGAGAAAAATGTGTAATAAAACTCAAAATCATAAAAAAAAGACCAGGCTTACTGGTCTGGTAGAGACTGGTGAAATCCTTGAGACTCTAGTCCCTAGTCAACCTATGGGCCTGGAATTGAACTCACTCCTGTGGCTTCCAGCCAAATGATAAGTATATAGGGTGAACATTTACATCAGGTGGGTACCCTCCTTAGAACAACCATGGAAGATCAGAAGGGCAGTATTTGCACAGGGATATAGTGCAGAAGGCAGGATTGCATGGGAAAGAAGGACACAGGGAAAAGGTAACCACAGGAAAGGAGTGGAAAGAGGGTTGTAACATTGTGGGAATTGCAACCATTGTCATGAAACAAAATGTCTATAAACTTTTGTATGGAAAATGAATTTGCTCCATCAACTTTGCCCCAAACTGCAATACAAAGTCAATTTTAAAAACAAAACAAAACAAAAAAACCTCTTTAAACTGTAGAGGAGCAGAGTGACCAGACGTCATCTCACGTACTTTGGTCATGTTGTCAGAAGGGACCATTCCCTCTTGGTTAAGTAGAGGGTCAGTGAAAAAGAGGAAGACCTTCAATGATATTGATTGACACAGTGGCTACAACAAGGGGCTCAAGTATAGCAAGGATCATGAGGATGTTGCAGGACTGGGCAGTGTTTTGTTGTGTTGTACTGAGGGTCGCTATGAATTGGAGATGACCCAATGGCACCTCAACAACAACAGCAACAGACTTAAGAGTAATCTGGACATCTAACGAATACTTTTTTTTTTTCTTTCTTTCTTTTTTTTTTTTTTTATT
>NW_006921941.1:174226-185160 GCF_000298275.1 Orycteropus afer afer | reverse complement strand
CACAGCTCCGTAGGTCTCCTTTTTTTTTTGGTATTTTCACGCAAATTCTTCTGCTAGTTGGGGTTTAGTCCAAATCTGCATCCTTTCCTTCAAGGCTCAGTGGTCCAAGATTATCTTCTGTATCTGTGTTAATTGGTTTCCCTTTTTTTTGTTGAAGAGGGTCTGTGCAATCCTTCTGCCTAGTCCGCCATCTTGCCCCGCCTCCTCTTAACATATACTTTAATAAAACTTATGAAAGCCTGAGCCCATGTAAGACGGAAACCTGTCAGAGAAGGAAAACTCAAATATTTTCCACTAAAATGGGAAATAGAAACGTTGTAAGACTACACCCTGTGAAAATTGAAAAACTTATGAGACCCGGAAAAACAAGGCGGCCTCACTGAGTTCTGACTTTCATAGGTTTCACTCTATTAGAATGTGAACCCAAGTTCTTTCAGCTGTATACGTTTTAAACTTTGTTTTTCTTATCTAATCATTATTATAAGTTAAATTATTAAAGTCAATCCAAGAACATATGTATTTTAAGCTTTCTGATACCTAACCCCTCAGAAAAATTATAACAGTTTTCATTCCTTAGCAGAAGAATATGGGTATACAATTTAACATATTTTCCGTAATACTGGATGTGTTTCTTTTCTTTTGTTAATTTCTTAGGCAAACAAAAGCTTCATTGTGAATTTCATTTGCATATTTCAAATCACTATGATTATTGGCATTCTTGAAATGTTAGAGGCCACTCATATTTCCTTTTATTTGAGTGAGTCTGATTTGCCTGATTTTAATAATATGCATTTGTATATTAATCTGATGGAATGTTTGTGTTTTATTTATACAAATAAATCCTTTTTTTGACTGATATATGTGTTCATGATTTTTTTTAGTTTGTTGCTATTTAATTTTTTCTTTTGTTTTTTAGAAATATTAATATTTCTTTTTGAACAAATCCATCCTTTTCATTTTGTTTAGACATTATTTGCATGCATTATAATGTGCAAATCTTAAGTATACAGCTCCGTGATTTTCAACATATTTATACACTTGTGTAAGCACTGGGCAGATCAAGAAATAGCACATATCCACTGCCTACCACTGCTCACCCCCAGGAAATTTACTCTTGCCCCTTTGGGAGCTTTGGTAGCGTAGTGCCTAAGGCACTTGACTGCTAACCAGAAGGCTGGCAGTTCAAATCCACCAGCCACTCCTCGGAATGAAGATGGGGCAATCTACTTCCGTAGTGATACTGCCTTGGAAACCCAAGGAGGGGTCGCTATGAGTCGGGTCTGACTCGACAGCACATAACAACAATAACAACAACCACCTTTTCATTCACTAGCCTTCTTATTACCACCCCCCCAAAGTAAACTTTTCTGATCCCTATTACCATACATTAGTTTTCCCTGTCCTTGAACTTAATATAAATGGAGTCATTAAGTATATTCTGTCATGTTTTGGGGTTTTCCTCTCTCAACATAATGTTCTTGAGATTCATGCATGTTGTTTCATGTACCAGAGTTTGTTCTTTTATATTGTTGAATAGTATTCCATTTTATGTATATTTATTGACATTGGGATTGTTTCCATTTGGAGGCTTATAACGAATCAAGCTGTATGACATTTGGGAACAAGGCTTTTTATGCCCCTATATGCTCTTTTCTCAAATATCCTAGTTATTTCATTTTTGGTTTCTAGATTAATTTTTCATTGTCAGATGAGGTACTTTATAATATTTCAACACTTTAAAATGTATGGAGATTGTTTAGCATATCGTATAATTTTATGAATGTTCCATGTGTGCTTGAAAATAATGTATATTCTGCAGGTGTTAGGCTCTTCTATAATTGATAGTTTCATTTACCAACATTTTGCTTATTTGGTTCTAAAGGTATGTAAAAAAAATAGGGGAGGGTAAAGATATAAAAGGAGATGAGTGTTCTACACTTCCCTCTAACTGGTGAAATGATCACAGCAATAGACTTGCAAGTTTTGTATATATAAATGATTTAGGTTGGGTCTCTAGAGAAGCAAAACTAGTGAACCTTATATATATCTAGAGAGAGAGAGAGAGAGAGAGAGAAAATTATCTCAGAAAAATGGCTTATGCTGTCGTGAAGGCTGGCAAGTCCCAAATTCTTGGATCAAATAACAAGCTGGAGGCTTCTCCTGACTCACACAGCTTCAAAGGCTGACAAACTCAAGATTGGCAGGCAGTATATCAGACTGGATGAATCCCAGATCAGCAGGTAAAATTGCAGATTATTGACTCACAGGCTGTGAAGGCAGTAATCCCAAGATTGACAGGCAACACAACAGGTGCTCGTTTAAGTCCAGGAGCTGGAGATGATGACAGACCAAATGCAATGTTCAAAATGAGCAAAAAGCCAGAGACCTTTCCCAAAGCTTTTTCATATATACTGGAGCAGGCCACACCCAGAAGGCAATTCCCAAACAACTGATTAGCTGCTCACTGGAGATTCCACCATGGAATTGCTTATACCACATCCAGTCTCATCATGGGGAATGTAACTATATCACAACTGCCAAGCCATGCAGAATTGGGGCCCAGCCAAAATAAATAACTACTACAAGTTTAACTAAGGATCTCTAGTGCCTAAGTGCCTAAGGCATTTGACTGCTAACGAGAAGGTTAGCAGTTCAAACCCACTAGCCATTCTGTGGAAAGAAGATGGGGCAATCTACTTCTGTTAAGATTTACCACTGAGAACTTCCAACGGGGATCTCTGCCAATTGGAATTGACTCAGTGGCAGTGAGTTTGATTTGGTTTTGACAACCTTAACTATCACAATAGTGTAATATCTAGAGCAACCACTAAAAATGCTGTACAAAGTGATACACTAAGAACACTCCAGATATATAAAAATAGAATCTAAAATAATGTTCAAGTAACATATTAGAAATTAGGAAAAAGGAATGGAAAACAAAGAGAACAAACATAAAACAGAAATTAAAATGGCAGACATGAGCCCTAACATACCAATACTTACTTTGAATATAAGTGGTCTAAATACACCAACTAAAAGATATTAACAAAACATTAAAAAACATGACCCAACTATATGTTGTTTACAAGAAAATCATTTCAAATATGACAGTATATGTAGGTTGAAAAGAAAAGAATGGTTAAAAATATATCAAGCAAACATTGTGCAAAGAAAAGCAGAGAGCCTATCAGATAAAGGAGGATTCAGAGAAAAGAAAATTACTAGATAGAGAGACATAATATAATGATAAATGAGTAAATCCGTTAAGAAGATACAGTCCTAAATGAGTATGCACCAAACAACAGAACTGCAAAATATGTAATAGAACTTAAAGAAGAAACAGACCAATCCACACCTATGGTTGGAGACTTCAAAACTACTCTCTCAACCATTGATAGAGCAACTAGACAGGAAGTCAGCAAGGATACAGAAGAACTCAGCAACACCATCAACCAAAAGAATCTAATTGATATTATATCCTCTGGCTACATAATGCTGCTCTGACAAGAATATACCACAAAATGGGATGGCTGAACAAACGGGAGTTTATTCTCTTACAGTCTGGATGCTTTAAGTCTGAGTTCAAAGTGCCAGCCAGGCTCTAGGGGCTGGGTGAAAGCCCCTCGGCCTTGGTCTTCAGCTCTGCTTCCAGCTCCCGGCCCACAGAAGCTAGAGGCTTTTCTTTACTCAGACAGCTGTTGGCTGCTGAGGCTGCCAAGCCCAAGGTTGACAAGTAAAAAGGCACAGTCCCAGTGTTACCAAATCACACAACAGGCCATTAATTCAATCCCATTGTAAGTCCCAAGGTTGGCAGAGCATGGCAGGCTGCTGAACAATGACATGGCTACATGCAGGGTCCAAGCGTGCCAATAAGCTAAAGATTATTCCCAAGCTGCCTTATATACAGGAAGCAGACCACATTCCAAAGGCAGCATGTGGTAGATCCCACTATGGAGTTGATTGCCAGTCTCATCATGAGGAATAACTACCACCAGCTGCCCAACCACTCAACCAGGCCCAGCTGAGTTGATGTACATATTTAACTACCACATTATAGAACATTCTACAGAATACAGCAGACTATACATTCTTTTCAAGCATCTGTGAAATATGTACCAAATTAGAATATAGCCTGGACTGTAGGACAAACCTCAACAAATTTTGAAATCTTAAGTCAGACCTCAGGGGAATTAGACTAGAAATCAATAACAGAAAGATAACAAGGAAATTGCCAAACACTTTGAAAATAAATAATGTGCTCTGTGTAATGCCTGGGTCACAGAGGATACCTCAAGGAAAATAAAATATATACAGAACTGAATGAAACTGAAAATATAGCATATCATAATGTGTTTCATACAGCTAAAGCAGTACTGAAAATGGAATTTATAACTAAATACATACAGTAGAAAAGAGGAAAAATCTCAAACCAGTAATACATGCTGTCACTTTAAGAACCTAGATAAAGAAGTGGAAAATCTAAAGCAAATGGAAGGAAATATTGAGAAGAGCAGAAATCAATTAAATTGTAAAGAAGAGAAAATCAGTGAAAGAAATAGCTTCTCCTTGGGGAAGATGGATAGACTGGACAAACCTCTATCAATACCAATAAAGAAAGAAGAAACAAATTACTAATATTAAGAATGAAACAGGATAACAGGGATACCACTACAGATTTCTGCAGACAGCAGAAGAATTATTAGGGAATACTGTGAACAGGTCTATCCACATAAATTTGACAACTTGGAAGATCTGGACCAAGTCCTTGAAAAATACAAACTACCACAATTCAACCAATATGAAATAAATAATTTGAGTATCACTATAAATATGAAGGGAGCTCTGGTAGCATAGTGGCTAAGGCACTTGACTGCTAACCAGAAGGCTGGCGGTTCAAACCCACCAGCCACTCCTCGGAAGGAAGGTTGGGCAATCCTACTTCCATAGTGATACTGCCTCGGAAACCCAAGGAGGGGTCGCTATGAGTCAGGGCCGACTCGACGGCACATAACAACAACAACAATAAATATGAAAGGAGCTCAGGTAGCACAGTGCCTAAGGCATCTGACTGCTAACCAGAAGGTTGGAGGTTCAAATCCACCAGCTACTCTGTGGAAGCAAGACTGGGCAATTTACTTCCATAAGGATTTACTGCCTCAGAAACCCAGTGGAGGTCACTATGAGTTGGAATCGACTCAACGGCCGTGATTTTTTTTTTCTTTTTTTGGTGGGGGGAGGCGTTATAACTATGAAGGAAATTGAATTCTTGATTAAAATTTTCCCCAAAAAATTTCCAGGACCAGACGATTTCACAAAATAATTTTACCAAAGGTTTATAGAAGAGTTAACACTGATTTTATATATTCTCTTCCTGAACATAAAAGAGGAGGGAAAACTTCCATTTCATTTTATGAAACTGATAGTACCCTGATACTCGAACAAGACAAAGATAGTAGGAAAACAAAACAATTAAAAAACAGTGAAAAAAAAATTAATTAAAAAAAGTACAATTATCTCTTATGTGTATAGATGTAAAATTTCTTAAAATATTATCAACATTAATTCAGTCATATATAAAGAGAATGCTTGACCATGTGGATTTTATTCCAGAGATATAAGGTTGGTTCAGTATTTGAAAATCAATCAGTATAATCTAACACATTAATAGGCTAAAGAAGAAAAATCATATGATCATATAATTTGATGTAGAAAAAAAACATTTGAGAAAACAACACTGTGGTGGTTAATTTTATGTGTCTTCTTGGATAGGCTATGGTGCTCAGTTATTTGGTCAAACATTAATCTAGATGTTTCTATGAAAGTATCATTAATTACCATTTAAAGTCAACTGACTTAAGTAAAGGAGATGACCCTCAATAATGTGAGTTGGCTTTATGTAATCAGTTGAAGGCCTTAGGAGCTGTTTTGGTTCTCTAGTGCCGTTCTAACAGAAAATACCACAAACAGGTGGCTTTAACAAATAGGGATTTATTCTCTTACAGTTTTGAAGACTGTAAGTCTGAGTTCAGAGTGCCAACTTCTTGTGGCTGGGTGAAAGCCCTTGATCTTCGGCTTCAGTTTGACTTCTTGCTTCCAGCCCACTGACGCTGGAGGCTTCTCTTAACTCAGACAGCTGCTGGATGGTTAGCAGTCAGATGCCTTAGGCACTGTGCTACCTGAGCTTCTTTCATATTTATAGCGATACTCAAATTATTTATTTCATATTGGTTGAATTGTGGTAGTTTGTATTTTTCAAGGAATTGGTCTAGATCTTCTAAGTTGTCAAATTTATTTGTCAAATACAAGGTTGACAAATAAAGTGGCACAGTCGCAAGATTACCAAAAAACATGGCAAACCTATGAACTAATGTTCAACCCAGAGACAGGCTTAAAATTGGCAGGAAACATGGCAGGCTGCTGAGTGAAGACTTGGCTACATGCAGGGTCCAAGCATGCCAAAAAGCTCCAGAGACCTTCTCAATGCTTCTTCATATATGCTAGAAGCAGACCACATCCTTAAGGCAGCTGTTTAGCTGCTCCAGTAGAGTCCACCATGTTGATTACCAGTCTCATCATGGGGAATTGCTACATCCAGCTGCCCAGCCACTCAAAACCAGGCCCAGCCAAGTTGACATACAACTTAACTGCCACAAGAGGAAAAACAGATTTCTTAGATAAGAAATTTTGCTTCCAGACTGAAACATTAGAAATTCTGATTGAGTTGTTTCCATCATACAGGCTCCCCTCTGGTTTTCAGGTTCATTACTACAACATCAACTCTGAAAGAGTTTCTGATCTGCTGCCTGCCTTAAAGATTTTAGACTTGCCAGCTCCTACCATCACATGAGCCAATTCCTTAAATGCTTAAAATAAAATGTTCCTCTTTCTGTCTCTTTTCTCTACCTTTCTCTTTCCTACTGGTTCTGTTTCTCTGGAGAAACATGACTGATAAAAGCATCCATTCATGATTAAAAAAAAATTTTGTAACTTAATAAAGAGCATCTGCAAAGTCTACAGCTAACATTATACTTAAGAGTGAAAGACTAAATGTTTTCCCCTGATCTCAGGAGTAAAGCAAGGCTATATGCTCTCAGCATGGTATTGAAAGTTCTAACCAGTGCAGTAAGGCAAGAAAAGGAAATAAAAGACATGCAGTTGGAAATGAAGACATAAGAATCTCCTTATGTCAAAATAATATGATTGTCTATGCTGAAAATTCTGAAAAATCCAGGTATAGTCTCCTAATGTTAGTAAGTGAATACAACACGGTGGCAGGCTACAAGATAAACATACAAAATCAATTGCGTTTCCATATACTGAACATGTAGATACTAAAGTTAGAAATACAATACTATTTACAACTTCTAAAAAAAAAAAAAAAGAAAAAATAGGTATAAATCTAACAAAACATACAGTGGCATCACAAGGTGGGGTCTGGAGGATGTGAACCATACTGGGTGACACTGTTGGTGGGGTTGACACTAAAATGACTGTTTATAAAATTTTATGCAGAGTTTCCTCAGAAATTTATTATATTTTATAACAATATCCCTGAACAGGCAGTCCCCAGGTTATAAATATCTGACTTAAGGGCAACTCTTACTTGCCATTTAAGCAGAGCTTTGAGCTGGTTTGACTCAGTCTGTCATGGCTGGTGAAATGAAATAGGAACAGAAGTTTTTACAATTTGGGTGATTGATCACAGTAACCAGAATGGGAAAAATTATGGGTTAAAGCCCTAGAATGGGAGATTCAGAAGAGGTGTAGTGAGCCCTTTCAGGAGCCTGATAACTGAGATTAGATTATTAGCAGCACTATGGAGAACAACACACGTTTAAAATGGTGTGGTTTCATCTTTGAGTGGGACACCACTGTTTCAACTCTGCTCACAGGTTCAAAGCCCTTGTTTTAATGTTATATAAATTTGCCCTCCCTTTGAAATGATTGAACCAACCCCAACTCACAAAAAATTCATCACAAAGCCCTTCACTTTCCTGCACATGCACCTTTCAAATCATTGAAAAGGCTTCGAGTCTTTTCTTGCACTAAAGTGACCCTAAATTGAACTGTATGTACCTGTTCCAATTAATCTACAAAACCTTAGAGGCACAGAACAGATCTCGCTCATAATTTGGAGACTGCCTGTAGTTAGTTATAACAACAAACACATTTTTTGTAAGCCCAGCTTACATGTGTCAGTATACCTACAAGGCTAAAACTCTGTGCTAACTTACTTTTTTAACCTTCTCACATACTATGGTCAGAGCTGTCATTATTACCCAATTATAATGATTTTTCAAATTACGTGTTTCTCTCTGCATGCAGTAGGAGCACATGCTATATTTGTTGCTGCCAGTGTTTTCCTAGTTGCTGACTTTGTCAAATTTTCTGGTGTTTTAGCTACTATATTGTGATAATTGGTATTTGTGAACCTATATGAATAACTTTTTTGGAGAATAAAGTTATTAAAGGAAAAAAAGGAGAAAAAAAATTTAAAAAGGCTTCTGTTCAATTACTAGTAATACTATAATTCAATGTAGAAAAATATTACAAAACAATTTTGTTGTTAATATTCATATAATCTAAGAAATACTACATTTAAGCAATTTACTATGTCACATATTATTCTATGATTAAAACTGATAATGAACATTACTAAGGATTCTTTATGATCTGATACCAGGGAGATTCACTGGGGGAGGGGTGACACCAGGAGTTATTGCACTGTATGACACCAACTGTAGTGATGCCACTAAAAACATATGCAGGATTTATAGACAGAAAACTATAAAATGCTGATGAAAGAAATCAATGAAGATGTAAATAAATGTAGAGACATAATTTGTTCATTGATGAGAAAAATCAACATAGTAAGGATGTCCATTTTTCCAGAGTTGATACAGAAATTTAATGAAATTCCTATCAAAATCTCAGCAAGAGTTTTGTAGATAGAGAAGATTGTTCTAAAATTTGTGTGGGAAGGCAAGGGAACTAGAATAGTTAAAACAATTTAATAAAAAAGAATAAAGGGGGAGAAATAAATCTACCCAGTTTCAAGACTTATTATATATATGGCTATTGTTGTTGTTGTTATCTGCCGTCGAGTTGGACATATATGGCTAAGTGGAACAAATTAAATAGGCCTGCAGAATTAAGTGACAAAATTGCAAGTCAATAAGCAATTCAACAAATGGTGCTGTAATAATTGGACATCCATAGACCAAAAAACAAAAACAAAAACTTTCCATCTAGTTCTTACATTTTACACCAGAAATTAACTCAAAAAAGATCAAAGACTTAAATATATGATGCAAAATTATAAAACTTTTAGAAAAAGAATAGGAGAAAATCTTTAGGATCTAGGATTAAAGCAAGGGGTTTTTAGATGTCACTGCAAAAACATGATCCACAAAAGAAATCTAAAATAGAGAAATTGGACCTTATCAAAATTAAACAATTTTCCTCTGCAAAAGATCCTGTAAAGAGCATGAAAAGATAAGCTTGCAGAATAGGAGAAAGTATTTGAAAATCTACATATTTGACAAAAGAGTAGTAATCTAGAATATAGTAAAAATATTCTGAAAATTCAGAAAAAAACTCCACTCTTATTAGAATATGGTAAAACACATGAAGAAACAATTCATTGAGCAGAATATGCAGAGGGCAAACAATGAAAAGATGTTCATCTTTGTTACCATTAGGAAAATGCAAATTAAAAGCACAATGAGCTATCACTAAATGCTTGTCAGAATAAGTAAGAAATAGTGGCAATACCAAATTCTAGCAAGAATGCTGGTAGGAATATAAAATGGTAAAATATGAAATGTTACAGTCACTCAGGAAAACAGTTTGGCCCTTTTCTTAAAAAACTAAGTATGCAACATCAAATTATTCAGACCAATACTTTATGCACCAATCACTCATGCCAAAGATGAAGAAATTGAAAACTTTTACAAACTTATGCAGTCTGAAATTAACCAAGCATGAAATCAAGTTGTTTTGATAATTACTGGTGATTGGAATGCAAAAGTTAGAAAAAACGAGAAGAATCAATAGTTGGAAAATACGGTGTTGGTGACTTCACAATCCCAAGACCAGAAGAACTAGATGGTGCCTGGCTAGCAATGCCAATCATTTGGAAAGGGATCAAAACTGGAAATTCTGGATAAGATGAGAGGAAAAATGTAGAACAAAATTGAAAAACACAAAAATGATCAGAATTACTGGTTGGAAAGAGACTGGTGGAACCCCTGAGAATGTGGCCTCAGGTTACCCTTGGCTGTAGAAATGGTCTCACTTACGTGGATTGGCCCTCAGCCCAGCAGCAGAAAGACCTACATGCAAAACACCTACTCAAGGACAATGCACCCACCTACTCTAGGGTGATACACCCCTTAGAGCAATTGGCCATGGAACACAAAAGGGGCAGCATTCACACAGAGGGAAAGCTGGACAGACAGGAGTGCATAGTTAAGAAGGGCACAGGGAGTGGGTAGCCACAGGAAAGGGAGAGGATGAGAGTTTGTTATGGTTGGGGATGGTAATTGGGGCATGAAATCAAATGTACATGAACTGTTGAATGTAAAACAAATTTTGCTCTGTATATTTGCATCCAAAGCACAATAAAATTAGAAAAAAAAAGAAAAGAACATGCTCAGCATTTCTTTTCTTTTCTTTTTTTAATTGTGATTTGGGTGAAGGTTTACAGAGCAAATTCACTTTCCATACAGTGATTCACATATTTTTGTCTCATGACATTGACCACAGTTTACCACAATGCAACAGCTCCCCTCCCACTTCCTCCCCATAGTTACCTCTTCCCTGAGTCCATCATTCCATATACTCCTGCCCCCTGAGCTGTCTCCCTGTGCATAAGCAGCCCTTCTTTCTCCCATGATTGTTCTCTCCAAGGAGTGTATCCACTTGAGGTAAAT
>NW_006921941.1:148269-173861 GCF_000298275.1 Orycteropus afer afer | reverse complement strand
TGCATCTAGATGGCAGCTTGCTAGCTTTTAAGATCCCAGTTGTTACTCGCCAAAGTAGGAGGTGGAACAATGTTTTGTATAGTATGTTATGCCAATTGCATGCTCAGCATTTCTAAAGCTAAAAGAACTGAAGGAAAAATTCAAGCCTCAAGTTACAATATTGAAGGATTCTATGGTCAAAATAATGAACGATACAAGAGCCATCAAAAGAAGATGGAAGGAATACACAGAGTCATTGTACCAAAAAAAAATTGGTTGATGTTCATCTATTTCAGGAGGTGGCATATGATGAAGAACCAATGGTACTGAAGGAAGAAATACAAGTTGCACTAAAGGAAGTGGTGAAAAACAAGGTTCCAAGAATTGCCAGGATACCCATTGTGATGTTTCAGCAAATGGATGCAGTGCTGGTGATGGTCACTTGTCTATGCCAAAATTTGGAAGATAGCTATCTGGCCAACTGACTGGAAAGAGATTGAGATCAGTGCCCATTCCAAAGAAAGGTGATACAACAGAATATAGTAATTATTGAGCCATATCATTAATATCACATCCAAATAAAATTTTTCTGAAGATAATTAAAACATGACTGGATAAGTGTATTGACAAAGAATTGCAGGAAAATCAAGCAGGATTCAGAAGAGGGTGCAGAATGAGGGATATGCTAATATCAGATGGATCTTGGCGGAAAGCAAAGAATAGCAGAAAGATGTTTACATGTATTTTATTGACCATGCAGAGGCATTCGACTGTGTGGATCAAAACTTATTATGGGTAACATTGTGAAGAATGGAAATGCCAGAACACTTAATTGTGCTCTTGAGGAACCTGTCCATAGACCAAGAAGGAATCATTTGAACAGAACAAGAAGATACTGAGTGGTTTAAAATCAAGAAAAGTGTGTGTGTCAGGGTTGTATCCTTCCACCATACTTACTCAATCTGTATTCTGAGCAAGTAATTCAGTAAGCTGGACTATATGAAGAAGAATGTATCATCAGGATTGGAGGAAGACTCATTAACAACCTGCAATATGCAGATGACACAACCTTGCTTGCTGAATATGAAGATGACTTGAAGCACTTACTGATGAAAATCAAATACCACAGCCTTCAGTATTGATTACACCTCAATATAAAGAAATAAAAAATCCATACAACTGGACCAATAAACAACATCATGATAAGTGGAGAAAAGTTTGAAGTTGTCAGGAATTTCATTTTACTTGGATCCATAATCAACACTCATGAAATCAGCAGTCAAGAAATCATATTACTCAGGAAATCTGCTGCAAAAGATTTTTTAAATCTTTTAAAAGCCTTAAAGCCTTTTTAAAGCCTTTTTAAAAAGTCACTTTGAAGACTAAGGTACACATGACCCAAGCCATGGTATTTTCAGTCGCCTCATATAGATGTGAAAGCTGGACAATGAATAAGGAAAATCAAAGAAGAATTGATGCATTTGAGTTGTTACAGTAAAGAATACTGAAAACACCATGGACTGCCAGAAAAATGAACAAATCTGGCATGGAGAAGTATAGCTGGAATATTCCCTGCAAGTGAAAATGGCCAAACTTTATCTCACATACTTTGGTCTTATTGTCAGAAGGGACTGGTCCCTGGAGAAAAATATCATGCTTGGTAAAGTAGACGGTCAGTGACAAAGGGGAAGATCCTCAATGAAATGGGCTAACACAGTGGCTGCGATGATGGACTCAAGCATAGCGAATATTGTGAGGTGGTGCAGGACTGGGATACTATTTTGTTGGGGTTACTGTATGTTGGAGCCAACTCGAAAGTATCTAACAACAACAGCAAGCATACAACTACCATGTGACCCGTGATTGCACTGTTGGGCGTTTATCTCAGAGAAACAAAAAATTTAGTACACATGTAATTTAAGCAGGAATGTCAGTAGTGGCTTTATTTGTAATTGCCCCAAACTAGAAACAGCCCAGATGTTCAACAGGTGAATAGTTAAGCAAACTGTGCTACATTCATAACCATGGAATATTACTTAGTAATATGCATCACAACCTGGGTAAATTGCTAAAGATTCATGCTGAGTAAAATCAGGCAACCCCAAAAGGTTACATACAGTATGATCTCATTTATATAACATTCTTGAAATGACAGAATATGGAAATGGAGAACAGATTAGTGCTTGCCAGGGGTTAAGTAGTGGGTAGACATGGGAAGGGAGTGGGTGTGGCTATTTAAGTTCAGGTTGGGGGATCTTGACTGGTTTTGTAATCTTTGTGTTTGGATTTTGTTGTGCATCTTGACAGTCAATGTTGGTATCCTGGTTGTGATTGTACTGTGATTTTCTGAGATGTCATCATTGACGAAATTTGGTAAAGGCCACATTGGATCTACTATTTCTTACAAACTGTGTATCAATCTACAATTCTTTCATAATGAAACTTAATTTCCTTTCTTTCTCAGCCTGTACCCTTACCCTTTTTGCAAAGTACGCACCTGATATTTCTGTACTTCTTTGTCTTTAGATATTCTGCCTATCTTTCTGAACATCTGAAGTTCTATATGACAAATTTCTTTGTCCTTAGATTCTAACTTTGTTTGTTTCCGTAATGGAGAGAAAAAGCATAGATTTATTTTTACAAGGTTATCCCAATTCTTACTTAACTATACAAAGGGTTATGGTGCTTTTTTTGTTTGTGACAAATTTCATTTTGAAATGTTGGGATCTATATGTGTCTTTAATAAAATAACTATTATATACATTTATATATCATAATAATATAAACTCTTAGAGTTCTTAAACTGACCCTTTTCTTCACAATCACTTTCTTTATATGCATGGAAAGTCATTTAGAAGCTATATGCCTAGTTCCTGTTTTACCGTCTGTTTAACCTAGTATATCCACTGTGAGGATTTTTAAGAATCTCTCATTGCCTCTATCTCCATGAATTGATTGTAACAATCAAACATGGTATATTTACGTACATTTTTAAATGCAACATTTTCTTATTAGCTTTTTAGTAGTTGTTAGGAATCTCTGGGTAGCGCAAATAGTTACAAGCTTGACTGCTAGCAGAAAGGTTGGCAGCTTCAACCCACCTAGAGACAGCTTAGAAGGCTAGCCTGGCATTCTGGTTCAGAAAGGTCACAGCCATGAAAATCCATGGAGCAGTTCTACTCTGGACACATGGGGTCGTAGTGAGTTGGAATTGACTTGATGGCGCTAACAACAACAACAGTAACAAAATTATTTTGAATTTTGTCAACATGAAACACAAATTAAGAGATTTTTCTGGGAAACTGTAAACTTCCAAATTGTGAATTACTTTAGTAATTTAGATGATTGATAGGTGTGAGATAGGTTAGAAGGAACTTTCCTTAAATTGGAAAGTGTGAAGTTAGGCATTTGAAAAGTAACTTTGGAAAATTACCAAGTTTGGGGGTAGTTCTTGGAGAAAATGCAGAGAAGCCCCATTGTGTTCCCTGGAATTAAAGGAGTGACTCTGCTTGCTTATTATGCACAGATGCTCAATTCTCTTAAGAATTTTTGGTGTCCCATTGTTGGACAAGTAATTTGATTTCCTACTTTGCTCACTCACCTATCCTACCTAATACCTGGTATTGTAGCAACAACTGAGTAAAAAGATGAAATTGAAGAGATGTAATTTAAATCATAGTACTTTTAAAAAGTGTTAAAATAACTTTAATTTTGATTACTTTAAAATCTATGTCACATATTAGAATTGTCTAGCTAATTGTCAACAAATTGATTGAATCACATTCATCAAATAATTAGCACATTAAGATACATAGTTATATGTAGGTTATTCAGGTTAGGGTTTTACTAACAAAAGGGACGCTTATCTTAAAAACAAAATTCAGGTCTTCCCTTGATCAATTACCTTAATCACAGGAGTAGTCTGGGTTTTTGTTCTAGCCAGGTAGGTAGATTGTAATTGTAAGCAGTTTGGTTTGCTAAGCATGATTAAGACAGCATTCCCTTTGAGGTTTACCCATTTGCTTCTAAGGTACAACTGTTTATCATCTTGGGTCAAAGGTTATAAAAAAATAGTCATCAATTAAAGCTTTATTGGTTGTAATTGGTAATGCTATGAAAGGAGCCAGCCAAACTGAATCTGATAATAAAAGACTCTTTGTTAAAATATTTAATAAATTAACACTCTGTCTTGGAAGGGGGAAGCTAATTACAAAGGCCAAGATTGTTAATCATACTGTTTACTTTCTTCAAAAGCACAGACTCAACTACTCCATAATCATTAGACATAGGATTTCTTTCTTCTTCTTTTTTTAAATCCTGCAGACTTTGTCAGTCCCCGGAGGGGATGCTCTTCTATGGTTCAGGTTTGGGATGTGGCAGAGGGAGGAAATGCCAAGACAAACATGGGTTATAAGGGCCATTTTAAAAATAAACAGGACTCAGAACATCAGACTGCCTCTGCTCCCTTCAAAAAGGGTCAGAAGTTTATGTAGATTTATTTTGTAGGTTAATTAAGTGATATCAAGAATTAGGGCAGTTGACAAGCTATAATTTTTATATAATCAATTATCTACCAGAGCAGGTATCTTTTCCCTATACATAGTTCCTCCCTTGTCTCCCCAAGGTGCTTGACAGTGCCGTGGCTCTTGAATTTTAGATGTTGTTCGAAACTTTAATATTGGTAAATGGAGCTGTGACACATATCTTTGTGACTCTTGAATGACCTTGCCATGGGAATTCTCTGAGTAGGCTTTTTACATCTGGGACAGAAATGTTTCTAGATTTAAACAGTAGGGGGCATCTTGGGTTTGTTCTTTACACATGTGTGTGTAGTCTGATCTTTAGGGCAGTTCTAATGAAAGAAAACCCTGCTTGGACCTGCTGTGCAAATTAGCCATATGGTGAAGTGTAATATCCCGCTGAACGTCATTATGAGACCCTATGAAAAGTGCTCCCCTTTTCACATGGAAGCAAATTAAAATGGCTCTTTCAGTTTTTTTTTTTTTTTTTTTTTCCCAAAAAAACTCTGAATAAACCTGTCTTCACTTGGATGCCGGGACAGTTAAAAGAGAGTTCCAGCTGCAGCTAGGGTGGTGAAATTACAGGCTGTGCCCAAGACCAAATGGAAATATTGCTTCCTGTAGGCAAAGCCAGAAGAGCAATGGTGTGTGCTTCCCTCCTTCCATTCCCTTCCTCTGTTCTTTGTGTACTCGTCCTTAGCTGCTTCCCAAACCAACTGTTCATTTTCTGTTATTGTGATGAATAGGAAAGCGTCAGCCTACTCTCCAATAGACCCCTATCAAACTCTGCCAGGAAAGACCCACTAGACAAAGAGTTGCCTAGTCAAATAATGGCCTAGCAAATATTTAGTGAAGTGGGTAGAAGGTCTATTCCTATGTGTCCATATGACCAAGTATTGTCCCAGTGTAATTTTTTTGCCTGTGTAAAACTAGGCATGTAGATGCCGCTAATATCTGGAGACATGGGGCTCAGTAATTTATAAAATGTTCAGAGTACTTGTATACATGACATACATTGTTATCTTTTATGCTAGGGGAAAAAACAAAACAAAACAAAACAAAACCATAGATCTCTCATCTGGCCTTTTCTTTTCTTTCCAAGACTGGGCTCTAGACTTATCTGATTGCTGGGGCATATATGTAGCCTATAGTAGCTAAAATTTACCTTTGTGCTCTGTTAGCAGTAAGTTTTAATTTTTACAGAGAAAAACAAAAAACTTCTCTCATTTGCTTATATTAAGCAGCAATAATGTGTTTTCCCATGTCTATATGCAGAGAAGTGTCCAAAAACCTGAAGAATTCAACCTTATCACTTGTGTTTTTATATTTATTTTCAAACATTTACTTAAAGACAGTATTGGTCCCAGCATTTGTATGGTGACAGTTTATAGCATGTGCTTGAAGAAAGGGAATTGAAACAAGTGTTGTGGACTAAGAGTGAATCATACTAAATCATGGTGTTGGAGAAAATATTTTTGTATGCAAAGTTTAGTCAAAAAGATAAGTGCAATATGACTCTCTTTTTTATGTGTATATATATGCATACGTGTATGTGAATTATCTGTTTAGCAAAGGAGAAAGTCTATACTTGGGTAAACCAAAAAGTAAACAGTTATTGCTGGCTGATAAAATTGTGAATGGCTTTGTTTTCTCTCTTTGCCTAATTTGTATTGCCAGATTTTTGTACAAGTCATGTATTTTACTTTTGCAACAGATAATAATTTGAAAAGAGATAACAAAAATAGAGCTGAAAGCAAACGGTTAAAAAATTAAAGAAGTATTTCTAGCATAGAGGAGGCGAAGTAGGTTATTTCCTGGTCAAACAGGGCTAAGATTAATGATTAGTTTTAGGAAATTAACAATTGCTTTGGGAACATTTGACCATTATTGCTTTTCTCCAAGTATCATAGAGTTTGATATGAGGCTAAATATTGAAACTAAATTTGAATTTAGTAAATAAAGCACCCAGTGACTTTTAATGTTGCTGTGAATTAGAAATTGAAGTTTAAAAGAGCCCAGAGAATATTTCTTTCTCTCGTTTTAGCATTAAACAAAAATAGAATATTTCTTGTGATTATTTAGCTCTTCTGATATAATTGTTCTACAGGTGACTGATAATTTCACTGTGGAGAATTCTTTTTTATAGTCTCTAATGTTTAGGTAAAATTTTAGATGAGATGTACATCTTTGACATAGAAAATGTGAAAATGTTTTTTGCCTTCTGAGTCTTTCTTCACTTTTACTACAATACTTTAGATGCATGAAAAGCTGAAAACTTACACCAATATTGCCAACTAAGGCAGATAATGGCATTGTGTCTGCATTTGAGCAGAATATTCTCTAACTCTAAGACTGGTTGTATGGATTGAGAAATCCAGTTGGTGAATGATGTGTGTTTTGCTGCCATAAAGAGAGCAAGTGTTGAAAGTCGACTTTATTCCTCTTCTATTCTCTGCCTTCTGGGTTGAAAATACATTCAGAAACTATTGAATGTATTGATTGGCCATCCTTCTACTGCATGGGTTGTCCTTTTTAAGGCCTCTGGAGTGGGTGGCAGCACAGCACTGATGAATTAAAAAAAATAATAGTGATATGCTGGGGGCAGAGATAGAACAACTTACATTATTGTGGTTTATATTTACTTAAAGAAGTTCAGAGAGTTAAACCATGTGGTAGGAGAATGTTCAATTGTATTTCATAAGAACCTAGCAGGTCATTTGCTTGCTGGACTTTGGAATCAATTTATGGATTGCTTTCACACAGCTTTGCTTGGGTACATAAACCTGCTGTGAAATGTTGCTCCCATAAGGATATTTCATCTGTTGCCAGATGAATGTCTAGTGGGCTGAAGGCAAACCACAGACCAAATCTGGAAGAAAGTATGGTCCAGAAAGAGCTTATGTTCAGAAATAAGTAATTGAGACTAAAACAAAACAAAACAATTTAGAGGAGACATGATTCTAAAAATTATTTTGTACAGGAATGAAAAGGAATTTTAAAAAATCATTAGCTTAAAGTAGGCATAACTTCTATGAAACATAAAAAATACCTTTAAGAGACTAAAAGGAGATGAAAAAACAATACAATGAGATAGAATAATTAGAAATGGTAATTGTTATAATATCAGATAAGTGTAAATATAAAAATAGAGGTTTAAAAGAAAATATAGATTAGTATTTTATCAATACTTTATTTATTCAAACAAATAGATATTTTTGCCTATTATTTGCGGACACTGTTCTAGTGGCTGGGAACACAGCAGTAAATGAGACAAATAAGAAACTTGCTCTCATGGTGCTTACATCTTAATGAAAAGAGACAGATAATAAACAAATAGTGTCATATGGAGATATATGCTATGCAAAAAATTTGAAGAGGGTCGTGTATTAGGAAAGATTTTAAATCGAGTTTTAGGAAAAAAAAAAAAAACTCTTGAGTAGATGACTTTTAAAGAAATATTTGAATTACAAGAAAGAGCCAAATACTTTCTAATTGTTGGTGTCTCTTGGAATTTCATTTTTCCTAAATCCTTTTGTACTTTGATATTCCATGGATTATTGCAATCTTTCTTTTGATTGCCATTTCTTTGGTAATGATTCTGAAATCCTTTATCTTCATCCTAGACCTTTCTCCTGAGCGCTAGACTTAAATATGCTTGCTCCTAAAATTTTGGCACTTGGAAGTCACAGTCTTTGCAACCGACACTGAGCTTGTTATCATCAATCCCCAAATACATTCCTTCTCTCATTAATTGACACCACCATCAACTCAGTTGCTCAGGTTAGAAAGCTGGGATCAGCTTTTTTTCCTCTCTATCCTTTGTCACTCATATCTAGTCAATCACCTAAATACATCTCAGATTCTGATTGATTTTTTTTTAATTTATTATGATGAAAATATACAAGAAAACATTTACAGATTCAGTTTCTGCATGTATAATTCATTGACACTGATTATATTCTTGTGCAACCATTATTATTATTATCCTTTTCCTAATTTTTTATCACCATTAATATAAACTCAATACCATCAGGCAAAAAAAAATCCCCCCCCCAAATGCTAGTCATTTTTGGTTTCTATATATTTGCCTATTTCACGTAAGTGAGATCATACAGTATGTATCTTTCTATGACTGATTTGAAGGAGCTCTGGTGGCATAGTGGGTAAGCCGTTTGGCTGCTAAGCAGAAAGTCGGTGGTTCAAACCTACCAGCTGCTCCACGGGAGAAAGATGAGGCAGTCTACTCCTGTAAAGATTTATAGCCTTGGAAACCCAATGTAGGTCATTGAGTTCGAATCGACTTGATGGCAGTGGGTATGACTGATTTATTTCATTCAGCATAATATTTCAAGTTTTATTTCTTGTTGTGGCATGCATTAGGACTTCATTTGTCTTTATGACTGAGTAATATTCCACTGTTTGCATATACCACATTTTGTTTATGTATCTGTTGATGGACATTTGGGCTGTTTTCACTTTGTGGCAATTGGGAAAAGTGCTGCAACATATACTGGTGTAGAAGTTTCTGTTTGAGTTCCTGTTTTCACTTCTTTTAGGTATATACCTAGGACTGGGATTGCTGGGTCAGAGGATAGTTCTGCCTTCAGCTTTTTGAGAAACTGCTAAACTGTTTTCCACAGTGGCTGTACCATTTTGTATCCACACCAGCAGTCTCTTCACATCCTCACCAATGCCTCTTATGGTCACTGTTTTCGATCATAGCCATTCTAATGGGATGAGGTGGTATCTCATTGTGGTTTTTACTTGCACTCCTGAATGGCTAATGATGAGCACTGGTGGTAGACTGGTTAAGCACTTGGCTGCTAACTGAAAGGTTGGCAGTTCGAACCTATCAGCCACTCCATAGCAGAAAGGTGTGGTAGTGTGCTTCTGTAAAGAACACAGCCTTGAAAACCCTATGAGGCAGTTCTACTTTGTCTTATAGGTTCTCTGTGAGTCAAAAATGACTCGACCCCTGTGGGTTCTTTTGTGTTTTTAATGGATAATGACATTTATAACTGAGCTTTTGCATCTAATTTTTCTTTTCTTCAGTCAGCTTTGTACATTATAACTACCAAATGTCTAAAACTCCTCTAGTTGGCTTCTTATTGTCACTAGAGTTGAAATCCAAATACCTTAACATAATTTACAAAACCCTCCCACCTCATGCCTTGTAATTCTCTCACTGATGTTCCAGCCCTGGAAAACTCCTTTCATTTTTTTTCTTTGAACCTCTTTGTCTTTACTAGGAACATTCCATTTCTCTTTACCTGTCTTACTCTTCTGAGTTGTTGTTATGTCGAGTCGGACCCAACTCATAGCGACCCCTCCTTGGGTTTCTGAGGCGGTATCACTATGGAAGTAGATTGCCCAACCTTCCTTTCAAGAAGTGGCTGGTGGGTTTGAACCACCAGCCTTTTGGTTAGTAGTCAAGTGCCTTAGGCAGAAATGTCATTTTTTATGAGTAGCCTTTCTCTGACATTCCCCTCACCTGCTATACACACTCTTATGCACACATAGAGCACACACCAACCTGATTTTACAAGATTCTATAGTTCATTTTAATATAATTGTTTCTTTAGTTGCCAGTCTTCTACTACAAACAGTAAATTTAATGGTGACAGAGACCATTCTTGGTGGTTAAGCACTTCCTGTATATTAAGTAACTTGTTTTTCTGTGATATTGTGAAGATTAATTAATGATTGCAAAGTGTTTTGATCTGTTTAGTACTGTTGTTTTTGTTATTGTTTGTTATCATCAGGTCACCTCCTACTTACAGTGACCTTATGTATAACAGAATAAAACTTTGCCCAGTCCTATGCCATCTTCATGATTGTTGGTATATTTGAGTCCATTGTTGTCAACCCATCTCACTGAGGGTTTCCCTTGTTTTTGTTGGCCCTCTACTTTACCAAATATAATAGAGTTTTATAGCAATTGATCTTTCCTGATGACATGTCCAAGATAAGCTAGTCAAATTCTCATCATCTTTGCCTCTAAGGAACGTTCTAGTTGTATTTCTTCTAAGACTCATTTGTTCATTCTTCTGGCACTGCATGGTATATTCACTATTCTTCGCTAACACTACAATTCAAAAGCATCGATTCTCCTTTCTTCTTTTTCCATTGTCTAGCTTTCATGTGCATATGAGGCAATTGAAAGACTTTGGCATGGGTCAGGTGCACCTTAGTCATCAAAGTTATGCCTTTGCTTTTTAACACTTTAAAGAAGTCTTTTGCAGGAGATTTGCCCAGTACAATATGTTGTTTAGTTTCTTGACTGTTGCTTCCATGGATGTTGATTGTTGATCCAAGTAAAATGAAATCATACTTGACAACTTCAGTTTTTTTCTCCATTTATCATGATTGGTCCAATTGTGAAAACTTTTGTTTTCTTTACGTTCAGGCATAATCTATACTGATCTTCATCAAATGTTTGATCTTCATCAGTAAGTGCTTCAAGTTGTCTTCATTTTTGACAGGCAAGGTGGGGTTGTGTCATCTGTGTATCACAGCTTGTTAATGAGTCTTCCTCCAATCCTGATTTGGCATACTTCTTTATTTAGTCCGGCTTTTTGGATTTTTGTTCAGCATACAGTTGAATAAGTAAGGTGAAAGGTAAAGCTATGCTGCACATATACTCTAATTTTAAAACACATAGAATCCCCTTATTCCATTCAAAAAAACTATCTTTTCATCCATGCACAGGTTCTGTGTGAGCACTATTAAGTGTTCTGGAATTTCCATTCTTTGTAATGTTATCCATAATTTGTTACAATCCCATCCATGAAACCCAGGTTCATGAAACTGTCTTTGAACTTTTGGCAGTTCCCTGTTGATGTATGGCTGCAATCAATTTTGATACTAAGTGGTAAAAATGAAAGAATAAAATCCTTTCACTTACTTGCATATTGTTTTATATCTGTCTGCTTATATCTTCAACTTTTTTTTTTTTTTTTTTTAATATTTGTGATTGAAGGAGCTTTGAGCTGAGGTGGCAGATCACCAGTTCATCTAGTAACCTATTTGTGAAAAGACAGACACTTCATTAATTACTACTCAGACATTATTTCTTAAATTCCACCTGTAGCCATTGAGTTGAAAAAATTGGGAGAGGGAATGGAAAGACCAAAGGTAAATTCAGTCAGCAGCTACAAGAGAAAATTCAATCTATTTTTATGAATGGTGAAGTCAGACCCATTGGATCAATTGATCTTTTTTATTTGTTATTATTCTACTGAAGTAATATATACATGGCAAAACTATATCTAGTTTAGAGTTAAAGAGAAGTTCATTATTTGTGTTCTACACAGAATTTTATCTTACATATTTTCTATCGTTTGCAACAAATAATTAAATTAGTGTATTATTATCTAATTAGAGAGAAGGCTTTCCCTCAATTCTCAGGTAAATATATCTTGGCTCCAAAGCATGCTGAATATGTAACATCACACTAGAATAATAGATATCCTTCAGGGCCATTAACCTTAAAATGAAAAGCCCTTCCCTGTTTATAGAATGTAATTGACATTTAATAATACCGCTATTCTGTGAAATGGTGATAAGTGGAAAATAACAAATCAACAAGCACTTCTTACTTTTTATTTCCTAAATAGTACCATTTGCTACCTCATTAACTATGGGCTAAAACAGCCTTGAAATAACTGTCTTAAAGTTTGATTTCATTTTATAGGCTGAAAAACAGAGCTATCTACAGTTATAATAACTTCAGTATTTTAAAACTTTTGATTTTAAGTTACCTCAGGGATCAACAAACTATGGGCTACAGGCCAAATCCAGTCTGGTGATTGTTTCTGTATGGACTTGTAGTAGTTAAGGTTGTATGTCAACTTGACTGGGCCTGGTTAAGTAGCTGGGAAGCTTGATGTAGTTATTCGCAATGGTGAGATTGCTAATTAACTACATGGTGGAATCTACTAGAGCTGCTGAATAGTTGCTTTAGGGATGTGGGCTGCTTCCAGTGTGTAAGAAGCGACTTTGAGGAAGGTCTCCAGTTGATGGTGCGTTTGAACCCTGCATGTAGCTGAGGTGTTGTTCAGGAGCCTGCCATATTGCCCTGCCAATCAATGGACTTGAATTAATAGCCTGCTATGTGGTTTGGTAATATCGGAACTGCCGTTTCACTTGTCAGCCTTGGGTTTGCCAGCCTTAGCAGCTAGCAGCTGCCTGAGTGCAGAGATGCCTGTAGCTCCAGTGGGTTGGGAGCAAAAGGCAGAGCTGAAGCCCAAGGTTGAGGGGCTTTCATCCAGCCCCTAGAACCTGGCTGGCCCCTGGAACTCAGACTTCTAACCTCTAAAATTGTAAGAGAATAAACTCTTGTTTGTTAAAGTCATACCATTTGTGGTATTTCTGTTAGAGCAGCACTGTTGTTGTTGTTGTTATTTGCCGTCGAGTCGGCCCCGACTCATAGCGACCCCTCCTTGGGTTTCCGAGGCAGTATCACTACAGAAGTAGATTGCCCAACCTTCCTTCCGAGGAGTGGCTGGTGGATTTGAACCGCCAGCCTTCTGGTTAGCAGTCAAGTGCCTTAGCCACTATGCTACCAGAGCTCCCATAGGTAACCAAAACAGTCCTGTAAATTAAAAGTAATTTTAAATATTTTAATGGTTAGAAAATAAGAATAAGAATATATCATAATAGGTAAAAATTGTATGAAATTCTAATATCAGTATTTTTTTTCCAATAAAATAAAGTTTTATTGGAACACAGCCATGCTCATTTGTTTATTTATTGTCTATGACTACTTTTGTGGAGCTCTGGTGATGTAGTTCCTAAGGCATTTGACTGCTAACCAGAAGGCTGGCGGTTCAAACCCACCAACCACTCCTGAGAAGGAAGATTGGGCAATCTACTGCCATAGAGATACCGCCTCGAAAACCTAAGGAGGGTTCGTTATGAGTTGAAGTAACTTGACGACAGTGAGATTTTTTTTCTTTTCTTTTTTTTTTTTAATGACTACTTTTGTGTTATAACAGCAGAGTTGAGTTGTTGCGACAGAGACTGCATGGGCCGCCAAGCCCAAAATGTTTATTATCCTTCCCTTTACAGAAAATGTCTGATAGCTCCTGGGCTACACCAGTGTGTTTGCATGATTTTAGTGCCTTACATCAACTTTCCCAATTTACATCCAGTTTAGGGAGCTAATGAAGTCATGCTGAATAAAGTTCTTCAAACTTTAGGAAAGGTGAAGGAAACTGATCTAGGTATTGCTTGAAGTTTATACTTTAAATAAGAGCTCTTTCATTTGTGTAATCTTATTTTATTTTTCAAATATTTGCTTACATAGTGCTTACAGTTTTTTAGCCACTATTCCAAAGGCTTTATAACTTTTCTAAATCTTCATTCACAACCTTATGTAGTTGGTGTCTCTATTCTACAAGAGAGAAAATTACATAATAGAGAGGTTCAGTTACTTGACAGTTATTCCATGATTTGAATGTAGTCATTTAGTTCTTATCTACTATGCTATGCTGCATTTCTGTTCATACTTTTGCTTATTTATAAAAGCCTTGAGTTAAAAGTAGAACTTCATAATAATGCAAAATGGAAACTGTGTACCAAGACTTTCTAGCGCTTTGTTCCTTCATTTTTGGTGATAATCCTGTGCTTTATTCTCTCTGTGAAGACTTATTGACTATTCTCAGTTTCTGCCTTTTTCGTGCCTCCATTTGGCTCTTTACTCATGATACATCTTAAGGCTGGGTTTTAGTCTGGATATTTTGTTTCTAGAATGTTCTGTGAGGTATTTTTTTTTTTTAAGGATATTTTCCCAACTGTTATTATGACCTATAAGAAGGTTGGTTTTTGCTTTCAAGTTTGTGAATTTGTAATAGTTGATTCAGAAATTGACGTTAGTGTGTTCTAACTCATGAATTCTGGTGTGTTTGTAAATAAAGTTCTATAAGTGGTAATAGTTATTATTGTTATTTTCCCCCATGTTTGTTATGATTATTTTTAAATAGCAGATTTTGAGAATTGTGGTTCCAGATCTGGTAACTTCTCTTTTCTTTTGAAACAATAGACTAATTGGTCCAATTATGCCAACCTACTTTTCTTTTGTTTGTTTTACAGGGTGCCCGGGAAACATTTGAAAACTACTATAGAAAACAGAGGAGAAAACAAGCCCGTTTGGTGCTCCAGCCTCCATCTAATATGGTAGGATTACAACTTTCACTTTTCTCAAGCCCTTTTGCCTGAGGATATATTGACGTTTTAAAAATTATTATTATTTTGCATATGTTCTTTTTGGATTGTTTTATTGTCACACGAAACCACTTTGGTGGATGTGACTTGCTGGAAGATAGCAGCTAACATTTATTGATTGCTGTGTTAGACGTTATTCTAAGTACTGGTGTTATATATTATCTCGTTTCATCCTCATTACAACCATGTAAAGTAGGTACTGGTGTATGTACCTTTGGGGACCGAGGTTTAAGAATTAAGTAACTGATTTTAACTTCGACTTAATGTAACAAAATAGAAATAATACCTTTTTCTTCTTTGCTTTGTTGCAGCATGAAACTTTAGATGGCTACAGGAAGTATTTTAATCAAATTGTGGGGTAGGTATATATATATATATATATATATATATATATATATATTTTTTTTTTTTTTTTTAAAATATGTGTATACTTTTATTAGGTAGATATGTGATGCTTGGAAAAATAAATCAGATTTTCCTTGGGAAATTCTTTTTCTGTTTTTAAATCTTTAAAAAAGACAAGGTTTATCTTTTATTTTCTGAGGACTTAAAAGGAACTTTCCATTGGCTTTAACAATACATTATTGGCTAGTACATTTGTGAATAAAAGGAGAAAAATGTTCAATTTTAATCTCATAATGCTTATTATTTTTCTCATTCTTTGATGTGGGAACCAAACAATCTGCAAAAGTTGACCTTTTTTTTTTTTTTTTTTTTTTAAATAAAGCATAAGATAGTAAATGTTTTAGGCTTGGCAGACCACAAAGTCTCTGTTGTAACTATTCAACTGTGTTGTTGAGCACCAAAGTAGCCATAGATAAACCTAAATGAGTGATCCTGGCTGTGTTCTAATAAAACATTACTTAGAAAAACTGACAGAAGGCCAGATTTGTCCTATGGGGTGTAATTTGCCACCTAATCTAGAGTATATTCTAGTATGGAGTTACAGTTCCCCCAAAAAACCTTCAGAATACAGCAGCTTTTTCTAGTGGTAAAATAATCACTTTGCAGTTAAAAGAAAAGAAATTAAATTGGATTATTCCTTCAAATTTCTTTTCTTTCAGATTTATATATTTTTAGTATAATTGAAAATTTTGATTAAACTACATCATAGTTTCTTTTATCTAGAGTTATTTTAATCAGCATGAACACTACATACTGTAACATAGCTGAAGATAACCACAGAAGATTGTCTAAAAATAAATTTGCATTTTTTTTTAACTTAATGTACAGTACTTTTCAACATGGTAGATGAGAGTCCTTATAAAGGGAATTATTCTGATAATTTGTGTGCTGCATTACTGAAAAAGCATACTTTAGCTTTCATTATCTCTTTAAAATCTATTAATTTGTGGGCTGTATTGCTGGTCTGATGTTTTTAACATATTGAAATAAACCATCTTTACCAATAAACATTTTCTTCCCTTTTAAATTGCTGTATAATATGGGTAATATTTAATGGAAATATAACTTCAACTTAAGAAGGTATCATGAGCAGGGACTTAATTTTAAGTGCAAGAAATCTGATTTTGCTTATGATACCAAACAATTTTCTTGAAGAAAAAAAATGACAACTTTTTAAACTTTACATTTACTGACAGGTTTTAATGTTTATCAGACCCTGGGGATAATAGTCAAGCTGTAATTTCTGACAGATGTACTTTCTTTTCTCCTCAACTTTAGCTTTTTTGTGGTCGAAGATCACATTTTACATACAACACAAGGCTTAGTAAATAGAGCCTACATTGATGAACTGTGGGAAATGGCACTTTCAAAAACCATTGCAGCACTCCGTACTCACTCGGTATGTAAGAAGCCTAACAGAAGTTCTTACTTAGAGCTTATTATCTGTATATTATTCAGTATTTTATTCCTGTAAATATGCATTTTTTGAGTCACCTATTTAGCTATTGCTTTCAAAGATACATGGAAGCAGCTCCTTCAAGTTGATGTTCTCTAATAGTAAATCAATTTTTGTGGATGTTCTGTGCAGTAAGAAAACAGAAACATCTGTGGATTGTGCTTTATGTGTGTTAGGCATTGTTCTAAGTATTTCATATATACTATCTCATCCTTTCTGTAACCATATAAGGTAGATATTGTTATTATATTTATCTATAGTCAAGGTACTTAGGTCATTAATCTATTTGAATTTTTGAATATAAGGTAAGGGTCCAACTTCTTTCTTTTGCATGTGGATATTCAGTTGTCCCAACACCATTTCTTGAAGACATGATTCTTTCCCTGTTGAAGTTTGTCAAGCTTGTTGAAAATAAAATGGCCACAGATGTATAGGTTTATTTCTGTACCTCAATTCTATTCCCTTTATCTGTGTGTTTATCCTTCTACTACTAAAAACACTGTTTTGAGTATTGTAGCTCTCTAATAAATTTTTGAAATTGGAAAGGGCAAATCCTTTGCTCTTTTTCAAGATTATTTGGCTATGTGTGTTTCCTTTTAATCCCATATCCACAACTAATTTGCCAGTTTGTCATACTGTGGTGGCTTGTGTGTTGCTGTGAGGTAGGAGACTACACTACCAGTATTTCAAATGCCAGCAGGGTCACCTGTGGTGGACAAGTTTTCAGTGGAGCTTCCAGAATAAGACAGACTAGGAAGAAGGATTAGCCTATCTACTCTGAAAAAATTGGCCAGTGAAAACCTTCGAAATAGCAGTGAAACATTGTCTGATAAATTATTGGAAAACTTTATGAATAACAGTGACATATTATCCGATATAGTGTGTAAAGATGATCCCCTCAGTTGGAAGGCACTCAAAATATGATTGCAGAAGGTCTGCCTCCTAAAAGTAGAGTTGACCTCAATGGCATGGATGGAATAAAGCTTTTTGGACTTTCATTTACTGATGGGGCATGGCTCAAAATGGGAAGAAACAACTGCAAACATTCATTAATAATTGAAACATGGAATGTACAAAGTATGCTAAGAAAACTGGAAGTTGCCAAAAATGAAATGGAACACATAAAGATCAATATCCTAGGCATTAGTGAGCTGAAATGGAATGGTAATGACCATTTTGAATCAGTCAGTCATATGGTGTTCTATGTCGGGAATGAGAAATGGAAGAGGAATGGTCTTGTGTTCATTGTCAAAAAGAATATTTCAAGATCTATCCTGAAGTGCAATGCTGTCAGTGATAGGATAATATCCATATGCCTACAAGGAAGACCAGTTAATACTACTGTTATTCAAATTTACACACCAATCACTAAAGTGAAAGATGAAGAAATTGGAGATTTTTACCAACTTCTGCAATCTAAAATCTACCAAACATGCTATCAAGATGTTTTGAAAATACTGGAATGCAAAATAATTGGAATGCAAAAGTTGGTGGTGGTGGGGGGAAGACTCATCAGTAGTGGAAAATATGGCCATGGTGATAGAAATGATGCTGGAGATTGCATGATAGAATTTTCAACAACATAAATGGCCACTGTACACATGGACCTCATCAGATGGAATACACAGAAATCAAATAGACCACATTTGTAGGAAGAGGTGATATCATCAGTCAAAACAAAGCCAGAGCTGACCATGGTACAGACCACTTTGCTTGTATGCAAGTTCAAGTTCAAGCTGAAATATGCAAGTTCAAGTTGAAATTAAAATAAATCCACAAGAGCCACAATATGAACCCAAGTATATCCTGCCTGAATTTACAGATCATCTGAAGAACAGATTTGACACATTGTACATCAATGACCTGAAGATCAGATGAATTGTAGGATGATATCAAGAACATCATACATGAAGAAAGCAAAAGGTTCTTAAAAGGACAGGAAAGGAAGAAAAGACCATAATGGATGTCAGAAGAGACTCTGAAACTTGCTCTTGAACAGAGAATAGCTAAAGAGAAAAGAGGAAATGTTAAAATAAGAGAGCTGAACAGAATATTTCAAATGGCCGCTTGAGAAGACAAAGTAAACTATTATCATGAAATGTGCAAAGACCTGGAATTAGAAAACCAAAAAGGAAGAGGATTTCTCAAGCACAAAGAACTGAAAAAATTCAAGCCTAAAATTGCAATATTGAAGGATTCTATGGGCAAAATATTGAATGATGCAGGAAGCATCAAAAGAATATGGAAGGAATACACAGTCACTGTACCAAAAATAATTGCTCAACATGTGAACCTCAGCCAACATGCCCATGAGACCAGAAGAACTAGATGGTACCTGGCTACTACTGTCAATCACTTGGAAAGGGATCAAAATAGGAGATCCTGGATGGAGAGGGAGAAAAATGTGGAGCAAAACTAAAAATCATAAAAAAAAGACCAGGCTTACTGTCTGATAGAGACTTTTGAAGCCTCTGAAACTATGGCCCCTAGCCGTCCTTCAGGCCTGGAAATGAACTCATCCTGTGTTTCTAGCCTAACAATAGACAGGAGTATAAAGCGAACATTTACACTGGGTAGGTATACTCCTTAAGGATCTCTGATACCGTAGTGGCTAAGGCATTTGACTGTTACCGAAGGTTGGAGGTTCAAACCCACCAACCACTCTGTGGAAGGAAGATGGGGCAATCTACTTCCATAAAGATTTACCACCTTGGAAACCCAATGGGGGTCACTATGAGTCAGAAGCGACTCGACAGCAGTGAGTTTGGTTTTTTTGGTTTCAGGTATACTCAGAACATTCAACCACGGAGATCAGGAGGGCAGTATTTATACAGCGAGATAGGTCAGAGGGCAGGATTGCATAGGAAGGAAGGACACGGGGAAAAGGTAACCACAGGGAGAAAGTGGAAAGAGAGCTGTTACATTATGGAGACTGCAGTCAATGTCATGAAACAAAATGTGTGTGAACTGTTGAATGGAAAATGAATTTTCTCTGTAAACTTTCATCCACATCACAATTTAAAACAAAAATAATTGGTTGTTGTTCAACATGTTCAGGAGGTAGCATATGATCAAGAGCCAATTGTATTGAAGGTAGAAGTCCAAGCTGCAGTGAAAGAATTGATAGAAAACAAGGCTTCAGGAATTGACAAAATACCCACTGAAGTGTTTCAAGAAATGGATTCAATGCTGAAGGTGCTCAATCATTTATGCCAGGAAATTTGGAAGACAGATATCTGGTCAACCAACTGGAAGATATCAATATTTGTGCCCATTCCAAAGAAAGATGATCCAACAGAATGTGGAAATTATTGAACAATATCATTAATATCACACACAAGTAAAATTTTGCTGAAGATAAAACAAAAATGGTTGCAGCAGTATTTTGACAGGGATCTGCCAGAAATTCAACCTGGATTCAGAAGAGTGTGTGGAATGACAGATATTATTGCTAATATCAGATGGATCCTAGCTGAAAGCAAAGAATACGAGAAAGATGTTTACCAGTGTTTGATTGACTATGCCAAGGGTCATGTATGGGGATCATAACAAATTAATGGGTAAAATGGTGAAGAATGGAAATTCCAGAACACTGAGTTTTTTTTTTTTTTTTTAATCTTACTGTGCTTTGGGTGCAAATTTACAGAGCAAAATTTGTTTTATGTTCAATAATTTGTGTACATTTGATTTCATGCCTTGATTACTACTGTCCCTGACCATAACAAACTCTTTTCCCTTCCCATCCCTGTGACTACCTCCTCCCTGGGCCCTTCTTAACTATGCATTCCTGTCTGTCCAGCTTTCCCTGTATGAGAATGCTGCACCTCTGGTGCCCCATGGGCAAATGCTCTAAGGGGTGTATGTCCCTAGAATAGAGGGGTGCATCACCCTTGGGTAGGTGGTCTGCATGTAGGTCTTTCTGCTGTTGGGCTGAGAGCCAATAGGAGTGAGTCCAATTCTAGGCCCAAAGGGTAACTTAGGGCCATAGTCTTAGGGGTTCCACCAGACTCTATCCAACCAGTAATTCTGGTCATTTTTGTGTTTTGTTCCACATTTTTCCTCCCACTCTATCAGGGATCTCCAGTTTTGATCCCTTTCTGAGTGGTTGGCATTCGTAGCCGGGTACCATCTAGTTCTTCTGGTTTCGTGGTCCATCATATCCTCAGGCTAATTGTTTCCAGATGCCTTTGATTTTCTTCACTCTTCTTTGCTTCAAATAATAGGAGACCAATAGTTGCATCTTAGACTCCACTTGGAAGCTGTTAAGACCTCAGTCATTACCCACCAAAGCAGGTTGTGGAACAAGATTTTTATGTACTGTGTTGTGCCAGTTGAGCTTGCTGTCCCCTGACACTATGATCCCGAGTCATCATGCCTGGTGATTCTCTCAAGGTATTTGGTTGTCTCTGAGAGGTTACTCCAATTCTGTCTTCTGTTGCTTCTGTAATGTGTGTGGCTAATTTTGTAGCACAAGTGTATATGTAAGATTATCTTCAGCTAAATCTGTCCTTGGTCTAGGGTATATTCCTGTTTGCTGACCAGAACACTATACTTTGCCTATGAAGAACCTGTACATAGACCAAGAGGCAGTCATTTGAATACAACAAGAGAAATGTGCATGGTTTAAAGTCAGGAAGGATATTCATCAGGGTTGTATCCTTTCACCATACTTACTCAGTCTGCATGCTGAGCAAATATTCCAGGAAGCTGGACTGTATGAAGAAGAATGCGGCATCAGGATTGGAGGAAGACTCAGTAACAGCCTGCCATATGCAGATGACACAACTTAGCTTGCTAAAAGTGAAGAAGACTTGAAACACTTATTAATGAAAATCAAAGATTACAGTCTTTATGGATGGATTATACCCCAACATAAAGAAAACAAAAATCCTCACAACTGGAACAGTAAGCAACTTCATAATAAATGGAGAAAAGATTGAAGTTGTCAAAGATTGCCTAAGGCACTTGACTGCTAACCAGAAGGCCGGAGGTTCAAACCCACCAGCCAGTCCTTGGAAGGAAGGTTGGGCAATCTACTTCTGAAGTAATACCACCTCAGAAACCCAAGGAGGGGTCGCTATGAGTTGGTTCCCACTCGATGGCACATAACAACAACAACAACAAAAACAACAACAACAACACACAATCAACACCCATGAAAGCAGCAGTCAAGAAATCTCATGTTGTATCAAACATGAGAGAACAGAAGGGTAGTATTTGCATAGGGAGATAGCTTAGGGAGGAAGTGGAAGAAAGCTGTTAAATTGTGGAGATTGCTGTCAATGTCATGAAACAAAATGTGTATCAACTGCTGTATGGAAAATGAATTTGCTCTGTAAACTTTCACCCAAATCACAATAAAAATTTTTTAAAAAATTTAAAAAAAGAAATCTAACATCCTATTGCACTGGGCAAATCAGCCACAAAAGACCTCTTTAAAGTGTTAAGAAGCAAAGATGTCACTTTGAAGACTAAAGTACACCTAACTCAAGCCATGGTATTTTCAGTAGCCACATATGCATGTGAAAAATGGACAATAAATAAGAAAAGACTGAGGAAAAATTGATGCCTTTGAATTGTGGCATTGGCGAAGAATACTGAAGATAACCATGTACTGCCAGAAGAATGAATAAATCTGTCCTGGAGGAAGTGCAACTGAAATATTCCTGGGAAGTGATAATGGCCAAACTTCATCTCACCTACTTTGGTCATGTTGTCAGAAGGGGTCATGTAGGGTCAATTGGCCAAATTTCTTAGTATAAACGAGTAAGCACCTTTAGCACTCCATCTGTTGAAACATCTCAAAGGGTATTCCATCAATTCCTGGAGCCTTGTTTTCCCCAGTTCCTTCAGTGCAGCTTGGACTTCCTTCTTCGATATTATTGGTTCTTGATCGTATGCTACCTCCTGAAATAGTTAAACATTGACAAATTCTTTTTGGTACATTGAATCTGTGTATTCCTTCCATCTTCTTTGGATGATTCCTGCATCGCTCAATATTTTGCCCATAAACTCCAAAGCCAAAGTCACTGCCATTGAGTTGGTTCAGACTCATAGTGACCTCCATTGGGTTTCCAAGGCAGTAAATCTTTACGGAAGTAGATCGCCCCATCTTCCCTCTATGGAGTGACTGGTGGGTTTGAACCGCCAACCTTCTGGTTAGCAGTCAAATGTTTTAGGTAGTACATCACCAGAGCTCCTTATTTTGCCCATAGAATCCTTCAATATTGCAATGCAAGGCTTGAGTTTTTTCTTTAGTTTATGTTTGAGAAATGCTGAGTGTGTTCTTCTCTTTTGTTTTTCTAATTCCAAGTCTTTGCACATTTCATCATAATATTTTGCCCTTTCAAACCATCCTTTGAAATCTTCTGTTCAGTTCTTTTATTTCAACATTTGTTCCATTCACTTTAGCTACTCTACATTCAAGAGCAAGTTTCAGAGCCTCTTCTGACATCCATTTTGATCTTTTTTTCCTATCCTGTGTTTTCAATGACCGTTTTCTTTCTTCATGTATGATCTTGATGTCATCCCACAACTCATCTGCTCTTTGGTCATTGGTGTCCAGTCCATTAAATGTGTTCTTCAGGTTGTCTGTAAATTCAGGTGAGATATAATCAAAGCCATGATTGTTCTTGTGGACTTATTCCAGTTTTTGCAGTTTCAGCTTGAACTTGTATAACAGCAATTGATGGTCTGTTCCACAGTCAGCTCCTGGCCTTGTTTTGACTGATGATATTGAGCTTCTTCATCAACTCTTTCAAGAGATGTAGTTGATGTGATTTCACATATTCCATCTAGTGAGGACCATGTGTATAGCCACCATAGTTGTTGAGAAAAGGTATTTGCAATACATAAGTCATTGGTCCTGCAAAGTTCTGTCATGCAATCTCCAATGTCATTTCTATCACCAAGGCCATATTTTCAAACTACTGGTGATTCTTTGTCATTCCAATCACCAATAAGTATCAGTACATCTTGACTGTATGTTTAGTTAATTTCAGAGTGTAGAAGTTGGTAAATATCTTCAATTTCTTCATCTTTGGTTTAGTAGTTGGTGCATAAATATGAATGATAGTTGTATTAACTTATCTTCCTTTTAGGTGTATGCATATAATCCTATCACTGACAGCATTGTACTTCAGGATAGATCTTGAGATGTTCTTTTTGATGATGAATGCCATCCCTCTTCAATTTGTCATTTCCCACATAGTAGGTCATATGATTGTCTGATTCAAAATGGTTAATACCAGTCCATTTCAGCTCACCAGTGCCTAGGATATTGATCTTTATGCATTCTATTTCATTTTTGACAACTTCCAATTCTCCTAGATTCATACATTATACATTCCATGTTCTTGTCATTAATGAATATTTGCAGCTGTTTCTTCTCATTTTGAGTCATGCCACATCAGAAAATGAAGGTCCCAAAAGCTTTACTTCATCCACAACATTAAGGTTGACTCTACTTTTGGGAGGCAGCTCTTCCGCAGTCATATTTTGAGTGCCTTCCTACCTAAGGGGCTCATCTCTGGGCACTATATCAGACAGGGTTTCACGAATCTTCATAAGCTTTCCCAATATCACATCAGATAGTATTTCACTGCTATTTGTAAGGTTTTCAGTGGCCAATATTTTCAGAAGTGGATGGCCTGTCCTTCTTCTGAGTCTGTCTTTGTCTGAAAGCTCCACTGAAACCTGTCCACCATGGATGACCCTGCTGGTATTTGAAATAGTGATGGTGTAGCCTCCAACCTCACAGTAACACACAAGCCACAACAATACAACAAACTGACAGATGAGTGGTGGGAGTATGATGTTGGCTGTAGTTTTTTCATATATTCCCTTTATCATTTTGAGGAACTTTCCTTCTTTTCCTAGTTTTGAGGGTTTTTTTTTTTTTTTCCCTCATCATAAAAGAGTATTTGATTTTGTCAAGTGACTATTCTGTATCAGTTGAGATGATCATTTTTTTTCCTTTCATTCTATTAATGTGGTGTACTACATTTATTTATTTATTTATTTTTTAAGTTGAACTATCCTTGTATTCCTGGGATGAATCCTACTTGGTCATGGTGTATAATCCTTTTAATATGCTGTTAGAGTCTGTTTGGTAATATTTTGTTGAGAACTTCTGCATCTATCTATCTATCTATTTTATATCTCAATAATACTGTTTTGGCCCAGGAGGCTACAGTTTAACCATTTGCTTTACAATGATTTTGAGCAGTGCCTACTGCTTCTCCCTTGTCAGTGAGTTCCAAATGGCAAGCCACAAACAGTCATCTTGTTTCAGTCCATATTGTAGCCATCATATAAGTTAGAAGAGAAAAATGCAATAACTTTCTAATAAACTCTGCTCTGAGCCTTCCAGAACCAGAAACTAGGGTCCCCTGCTAGATACTCAGGCTGCCCTCTTCAAGCTGGTTGCTGAGCCTGGGATGGCATGGGGCATAGCATGTAAAAAAGTCACAAAACTTGTCTACTATTTTAAGTTGTTTCTTTATTCTGCTTTTGTTTGGTTGTTGTAAACATTTAACTGTCTTCTAGGGTTCTGACAAAGTTGGTTCTGACAGTTTCTTCTTGTTTTTCATTCTTTTTACATGGGAAAAAGAGCTTGGCACTGTCTAGTCCATCTTGCTAACATCACTTTAGTACTGCTCTTTGAACAGTGATTCATCTGCTGTGGCCATTTACAAAGAGCCTGTAGTCAGTTTCTTGGGAAACAGACTTACAAATGCAAAGAAAGATACCCATACCAATTTTTCATTCTAATCAATCTAATCTTTTATTCAAACATATGAACAACCATCTAAGAATCATAAAATATTTGAGTAAAACCAATTGTGTGAAATAGAAGACAAAGATGAACAAGCAGAATAGCTGTTGTCTAACAAATAAAAGTATTTCACAAAGTAGGAAGAAAAATTTGTAAAGTAACAATTATTTCTGATTTTAGGAACATAGAAGGCTAGATTTGGCTGGAAACAACTAAAATATTATGCTATATA
>NW_006921941.1:128305-148009 GCF_000298275.1 Orycteropus afer afer | reverse complement strand
TATATATATAAAATATATATATATAAATCAAACTCACTGCTGTTGACGTTGAGTTGATTTTGGCTCATAGAGACCTCTCCTTGGGTTTCCAGGGTGATATCTCTACAGAAATACATAGCTCAGTCTTCCTTCTGACTGGTGGGTTTGAACCTCCAGGTTTCTGGTTAGCAGTCAGATGACACAGGCACTGTGCCACCAGAACTCCCCATAACTTTCTCAAAGCTGCTTCTTACATCATGGAAGCAGACCACACCACAAAGGCAACTTAGCTGCTCACAGCAGGTCCCACCATGGAGGTAATTACCGTCTCATAATGGGGAAGAACTACATCCAGCTGCCCATGCACTCAAAACTATGGCCCAGCCAAATCAACTTGTCTCTTACCTATCTAGCAATTTTTCCTCCCTGCCCATCTCATCCCTGGTAACCAACAAAGAAAATTTCCTTCCACATATAAACCTTTTCTTGACATTTTACAGTAGTGAACTAATACAATAAAAGTTAGCCTGAAAAACCTATGGCAAATATTTAATTCAGTTATTACCACTTTTATTCAGTTTTGTATCCTATCCAATATTGTAAGGGCAGAAAGATAAAGATATGAAAAGCATACAACTTTGAAAGGAGAAACAAAAATATCATTTTTGAAGACAATTTGGTATCTGAACTATGAAAATCCAAAGAAATTTACAAAAAAATTACTACAATTAATGAATTTAACAAGTTACCTGCATATAAAATCATTATACAAAATCAATTTTGTTGCTATAAACTAGGAATGAAAGTTGAGAAATTAAAAAATTTAAACAAAAAATTTATACAGTAGCATAAATGTAAAGTAGTTGGGAGCATATCAAATGGAAAATACTCAAATCCTCCATCAAGAAAATTCTAAAATGTTATTGAGAGATTTAATTGAATTAAAGAACACCTAAATAAAATTGAGAGATATACCATGTTTGTTGGTTGGAAGTATTATTGTAATGATAAATGATCTCTATCTATAGATTTAATTAATTGCCATTCAAAATCCCAAGAGTTTTATCTTTGAGGGGAAAGATACTTAACAGCCTGATTATAATATTTCTAAGACAGTACAAAGGCCACGAACAACTAAGAACTCCTGAAGACTGAGAATTAGGTACCAGATACTAAGACTTAATTTAAAAATTATATAAATCTAAGACACTCCATTATTGGTGCTGTATAGATAATGGAACAGAAAAGGGCCCACAAACAGACCCACATATATAAATGGATTCTTGATTACATATAAAATTGTGGCATTGTGGATCAGTGGGTCAAGGACATACTTTTCAATGAATAGTATTGGGACAATTGAATATCCCTGTGGGAAAAAGTAACACCAAAAAATGAGTTTCAGGTCAATAAATAGCAAATTGTAAAAGGCAAAACCATAAATCTTCTAGAGTTGGCATAGGAGAATATATTCATAACTTGGGATATGGAAGGAAGTTCTTAACTAAGATATAAAAAATAATCATAAAGGAAAAGCTTCATACATTAAACTACATTGAATCTATAAAAATTATTTATCAAAAGGTGGTGGAATAATAAGCCACATATTGGGAAAAGATATTTACAATGCAAATAATCAGCAAATAAATAGAATATAAAGAATACATGCATATCATTATGATAAAGACAGACATCCTAATGGAAAAATGAATAAAAGACTTAGATACTTTATAAAAGAAGAAATCTACCTGGCTCAGAAACATCTGAAATCATGCTCAACCTCCTTTGTATATCATTGAAATGCAAACTAAAACCAAATGAGATAACAATATGCATATGGTTGGCAAGAATTAATAATACCAATATTGATAAAGATATGAAACAATAGGAACTCTCAGAACTAAGAATATGAGCACAAATTGGTAAAACCCTTTCAGAAACAGTTTGGCATTAATCATGTCAAATTGAAGATCCTTGTGAACCAGAAATTCTATTTCTAGCTATTTTTCTTATAGAAAGTTGCTGTAATGCTCCATGTACACGTGAAGCAATATCCATTCTAGCATTTTTTAATTTGGCTCAAATATGCATCAGTATTTAAATGAATAAAATATGTTAATCTCATAACATGGAATATTATATAGCAATGAAAAACTTAGCAACTATAACTGTACACAATAACATGGATGATTTTCACAAAAATAATATTGAATGAAAGAAATGATACTTACAATTTATTTCTACTTACATAATGTTGAGGAAGAAAACATTAAGAATTAGTATTCAGGAGGTTAAAAACTGAGGAAATATATGAAAATGATTATCACAAAAAGTCAAGATATGATTTTTCTGAGTGGGAATGAGAAGAATTATGATTAGAACACTTAGAAGCTTCTGGAATTCTGGTGATGTCTGGTTGGTCTAGTGTAATTTTATAAATAGATTTTATTCATTTTTCTATGTCGATGCTTTGTTCACAATTTTAAAGAATATAGGAAGGAGAACAATAAAGGGAGCAGGCCAAGGAAGGGTGTGAATCCAAGGTAAAAATTGCTTTATTGGAAATTTGTGTTTATCAGAAAAAAGAAATTCAGTTCAAATATCTTAATAATGAAATGAATAATACTGTATATCCTTTTTCGTGATCAAGAAGATAAAGTCAAATATATATTCCAATGACACAAAGAGATGGAAAATATGAAAGAATTAAGAAACATAGATTACTGACACAGATATTAAATGTATCTAATGATTCTGAAACAAAGGACAATGAAAAAGGGAGAATTTAATAATTAAAGAAATTTTAAAAAAGGAAATTTTCTTGAGAGGAAGAAAGATCAAATTCTTAAAGTTGAAAGGATGTATTGAGTGTCAAGCAGGATAAATTATAAGACAATTTTTTTCACATTTAAAACTTTCTGTTCTAATTGGAAAATAAAAGAAAGGCATTTTCAAACATATGAGAATTCAAAATTTGCTCTTACCTCATCTTTTATAAAAAATATTCTTTTTGATATACTCCAAAGAATGAAAAAGAAATCCAAGATACAAGATGGGTTGTGTTTAATAAAATGTGTGCATAAATGAGTAAAACTTGAAAGTAAATCTAATTGCTTGCTATTTGATTATTTGTAAAGTTTAATTCTATTAAGAAATCCTACAAAAGAAGAGACATAGTATTAAAAAGTTGTGAGGATGGTGCAGGACCAGGCAGTATTTTGTTCTGTTGTCCACAGGGTCACTATGGGTTAGAACTGGCTCGATGGCACCTGACAATAGCAACAACAATGTTTAAAAATAGAAGAAAAATGAATGAAGATTCCACATGCTTTCAAAAAAACATGGGAAGTGGGTAGAAAGGATATAGCTTATAAGATAATTGAGAAGCACTGATCCAGTTAAAACAGAAAAGGAAATAAAGAAATAAGAAATCATTGTAATTAGTAAACTTAAGAAATAGGTCTAGATATATCCAAGAAATGTCAAAGAATTAAAAAAAAAATTATAGTTTGATTATGAGGCAATAAACCAAAAATAAGAATACATAAAAAGGTTGAAAATAAGGAGAGGAAAGCAGAGATGACAATAGTGTACAAAGCAGATAGAATTCAGTTGAAGAGTGTTCAGTGGGAAAAAAGAAGGATATTTTCTATTGATATATCCACTTTCACTTAACAACATGGTTAGGTTCTAAAGACCAGGTCATTACTTGAAAATTGGCATTATGTGAAAGTGAAAAATGACCACAGCAGATCAGAAAATGGAGGCTGACTACATTATTGCATAAATGCCAAATTACATCATTACATAATTGTCAAACTACTAAGAATCATGACCCAGCCAGGTTGACACATAACCTCAGCTATCATAGTCAGCGTTGCCATTACCTTGCACCTTTGCCAAACATAAGTCGTTAATGCACAAAATAGACAGATAGTACTTTTTTACTAGATTTTCATAAATGCAAAATGTTGGATAATGACATAGTCATTAAGTAGGTGTACTAGTTTTAACACACGAGAAGACAGTTAATAACTTTGTTACAGGGGACAAGGAGGTATCGATATTTATAAAGCAAAAACTGTTAGCCGTAAGATCTGATAAACCAGATCATTGTGGGAGATTTCAGCACACCACTGTCCTGAATTGAGAGATCAAGTAGAAAGCAAATAACAAAATCACATTTGAGAGAATTTGAATATCAAAATCAATGTACTTGATTGAATAGTGACATATATACCCTTATATCCTGCCCATAGAGGTTACATTTCATTAAGTCTTCAGATTTGTCAATATGTGGTTGTTTATGGAATTTATTTGTAATTGTTAATTTCCTCTATTTTTGTGCTTATTTCCCTTATTCCTGAGTTGTTAATTGCCCCCCCCTTTATTGTTTAATTAGACCTGCCACAGATTTGTCTGTTTTATTGATTTTATTTTTAAATTTCATTCTTTTAAATTGATCAAATAATCTTTTAAGTTTCTGATTCCCATTTTATTAATTTAATTCTCTCATTTATTTATGGTTGATTTTGCTATTCTTTTCCTAGCTGCATGAGTTAATGCTTACTTTGCTTATTTTCAATCCTTAGTGTTTTTTAATATTTGCATATAATGATACAGAATTTATTTTGAAAATGGCTTTACCCATATGCCATAGGCTTTGATGTAAAATATTTTCATTTTTGCTCATTTAAAAATAATCTACAGTATCAATTTTGGTTTCTTCTTTAACTGAAGAGTTATTTAGAAGTGTCTTTTTAATTTCCAAGTGTTAAAAATGTAGATCAGGTTTATTGAACTCTTTCTGCTTAAGCTTTTCCCTGGCTGAATCTGGTTTTACCTTATACCACAGGGTGGAACCCTTTCTAGGGTGTCTTCATAAGGTGAAACGTTAAATAATTAAATACATGAAAATTTAGTCTTATTTTTAATCATTAAGATGTATTTTTTCCTTTGTATTTTATTTCCTTTAGTCTTACTGCTCTGATCCAAACCTTGTGTTAGATTTGAAGAACCTCATTGTGCTTTTTGCTGACACACTTCAGGTATGTGACATCTGTTTACATATACTGATCTAAGTTGGAAGTTCATTGGCTCTAAGTATTTTTCAGTGGCTACCTAAGCTTGGCTGAGGTTCTTTTAGTTTTCAGTTATGTTTCTTCTTTTCCTATAGCTAGATAATTTTATTTCTTTATAGCATTTCCTAGTTTTCACCCTGACCCTTTATGTCCTCATAAATAGTTTCCATCTCCTTTTTTCTCTCAGCTCTCATCAGTTTACTGAATTACAAACTGCCTGAATGACAGTTAAGTGTCTGAATGACCTTGGAGTTTCTTAATTCCCATCTTGATGTAAAGCCAAACAATCCTGTTGCTGTCAAATCAACTCTGACTCATAGTGACTCCACAGGACAGAGTAGAACTGCATTATAGTGTTTCTAAGGCTGTAATGTTTATGGGGAAGGAGCTCTGGTGGCCTAGGGCCTAAGGCATTTGACTACTAACCAGAAAGCTGGCAGTTCAAACCCACCAGCCAGCCACTCCTCAGAAGAAAGATTGGGCAATCTACTTCCATAGTGATACTGCCTTGGAATCTCAAGGAGGGGATGCTATGAGTCAGATCCCACTCGATGGCGGTGAGTTGTTTTTTTTTTTTTAAATGTTTATGGGAGCAAATTGCCACATCTTTCTTCTGTGGGGCAGCCTGTGGGTTTAGACAAATGCTTTTTCAGTTAGCAGCTGAGTGGTTTAACCATTGTACCACCATCTTGATGAATCACTTATTTTACCCAAGAGAATATATTTAGATATAATAGAGAATAAGGAGAGATTGGTAACGTTTTCATTTTCTTCCCCAATTCCTGATGCTTGCTATATGTAGTAAGAGTATAAGAAGAAATGTACAAAGAATGTAGCTGATGGTGTACCAGAGCATGTTGGTTTTCATTTTTTTATTCCATCTAGACATTTTATTATATGATATCTTTTAATTTTTGAGGTAAAGACTAGATATTAGGTAGAATGAGATATTCTACCATCATGATCTCATTTAAATTGTTGGCTAAAAAGCGAAATCATCTTTCAATTCTTAATTTTCCTCATGTCGCTAAAGTAACTCCTTAGAAAATAAAGCTAGTTTTTGTTTCAGGTGTATGGTTTTCCTGTAAATCAACTTTTTGACATGCTGTTAGAAATCAGAGACCAGTATAGTGAAACTCTGCTAAAGAAGTGGGCAGGTATTTTCAGGTGAGAAATTATTTATAGTTGTGTGTGTGTGTGTGTGTGTGTGTGATTACACTGTTTATGCACAAATTTTCTCAGATGTAATAAGCGAAAGGAGTATCTGGCTTATATTTTCTACCTTCTCTAGGCTATGATCCAGACTTCCATTAAATTTGAGTGACATTCAAAATAAAGTTCCCAACATAGACAATCTCAGTGTATTAATTTCTACAGTGTTGGAAAGCCTCCAAACCCAAATACTTTGGCTCATACCACCCAGATCATCTTGTGTTTTCTCATTCTGTTTTTTGGTTTTGCTCTTTGAGGATTATGCCTAGTCTATGACTCATTTATAAGGTAATGGTGTTTGAGCCCTGACAAATAACCTAGGATTTTTTGGAACCCTCTTTGAGAACTCACTTATATGATTTCTTATCTTCCTCCTTTCTTCACGTGGAGAAGGGGCCTTGTCATGTCCAGTGTATGAAGCGTATTATTTTAGTAGTTGTTCCAGCATGTATACAGTAATAAGAAAGTTGTTCTCTTATACCTCCAACTCACAAATGTGTTCTTGTACTGTTTCTTTGGCATGCACTCCATGTCAATTCATTTGAGTTGAATCTCCTTTTAAATTTGTATTCCTTTACCTAAAGTGATCTTCCTTCATTTGAGTTGAATCTCCTTTTAAATTTTTATTCCTTTACCTAAAGTGATCTTCCTTCTTATAGTAAAACCACTTCCCCTGATCAGCATACTCTATTTTTAGATTCTTACAGTTTTAAAATCTTACACTGTACCTTTAATCTTACTCTTCACAGTTTATAAGAATATCCTTGATCTTCATGTATACCAATTCATTTGTATAGTAATATAATCAATTGTCAAGACCAACGACTTGTTCATTGCAAACACCTTTTTTCAACAACACAAACGGAGGCTGTACACGTGGACTTCACCAGATGGAACACACAGGAATCAGATTGACTACATCTGTGGCAAGAGGCGGTGGAAAAGCTCAATATCTTCAGCCAAAACCAGGCCAAGAGCTGATTGTGGAACAGACCATCAACTGCTCATATGCAAATTCCACTTGAAGTTAAAGACAATTAAAACAAGTCCAAGAGAGCCAAAATATGATCTTGAATATATCCCTCCTGAATTTAGAGATCATCTAAAGAACAGATTTGATGCATTGAACACCAATGACCGAAAGCCAGATGAATTATGGGAAGATATCAAGAACATTATCCATGAAGAAAGCAAGAGATCAGTAAAAAGACAGAAAAGAAGAGAAGACCAAAGTGGATGACAGAAGAGACTCTGAACCTTGCCCTTGAGCAGAGAATCGCTAAAGCAAATGGAAGAAATGAAAAGGTAAAAGAGCTGAACAGAAGATTTCAAAGAGCAGCTCGAGTAGACAAAGCCAATTACTATAATGAAATATGCAAAGACCTGGAGTCTGAAAACCAAAAAGGAAGAACACGCTCAGCATTTCTCAAACTGAAAGAACTGAATAAAAAATTTAAGCCTTGAGTTGCAATATTGAGAGATTCTATGGGCAAAATATTGAATGATGCAGGAAACATCAAGAGAAGATGGCAGGAATACACAGAGTCACTGTACCAAAAAAAACTGATTGATCTTCATCCATTTCAGGAAGTGGCATATGATCTAGAACCAATGGTAATGAAGGAAGAAGTCAAAGCTGCAATGAAAGAACTGGCGAAGAACAAGGCTCCGGGATTTGATGGCATACCGATTGAGATATTTCAACAAACGGATGCCCCATTGGAGGCACTCACTCAGTTATGCCAAGAGATTTGGAGGACAGCTACCTGGCCAACTGACTGGAAGAGATCCATATTTGTGCCCATTCCAAAGAAAGGTGATCCCACAGAATGTAGAAATTATAGAACAATATCATTAATATCACATGCAAGTAAGATCTTACTGAAGATAATTCAGAAACGTTTGCAGCAGTATATTGACAGAGAACTTCCAGAGGTTCAAGCCGGATTCAGAAGAGGACGTGGAACAAGGGATATCATAGCTGTTGTCAGATGGATCTTGGCTCAAGTCAGGGAATACCAGAAAGATGTTTCCTTGTGTTTTATTGACTATGCAAAGGCATTTGATTGTGTGGATCATGACAAATTATGGATAACATTGAGAAGAATGGGAATTCCCGAGCACTTGATTGTACTCATGAGGAATCTGTACCTTGACCAGGAGGCTGTTGTTCGAACAGAACAAGGGGACACTACATGGTTTAAAATCAAGAAGGGAATGCGTCAGGGTTGTATCCTTTCTCCACACTTATTCAATCTATATGCTGAGCAAATAATCCGAGAAGCTGGACTATATGAAGAAAAACGTGGTATCAGGATTGGAGGAAGAATCATTAACAACCTGAGATATGCAGATGATACAACTTTGCTTGCTGAATGTGAGGATGACTTAAGGCACCTACTGATGAAGGCTGAAGAATACAGTCTGCAGCATGGATTACATCTCAATATACAGAAAACAAAAATCCTCACAACTGGACCAATGAGCAGCATCACAATAAATGGAGAGAAGATTGAGGTTGTTAAAGAATTCATGTTGCTTGGTTCTACAATCGATGCCAACGGAAGCAGCAGTCAGGACATTAGACGACGTGTAGCATTGGGAAAGTCAACTGCGAAGGAACTGTTTCAAGTGCTGAGGAGCAAGGATATCTCATTGAGGACTAAGGTGCACCTGACACAAGCCATGATATATCCAATCGCCTGGTATGCATGTGAGAGCTGGACAATGAATAAGGAAGACCGAAGAAGAGTTGATGCTTTTGAGTTGTGGTGCTGGCGAAGAATGCTGAAAATACTGTGGACTGCTAAAAGAACTAACAGATCTGTCCTAGAGGAAGTGCAGCCAGAATGCTCCTTGGAAGCAAGAATGGCCAGACTTCGTCTCACCTATTTTGGTCATGTTGTAAGAAGGGACCATTCCCTGGAGAAGGATGTCATACTTGGTAGGGTGGAGGGTCGACGAAAGAGGGGGCGGCCTTCAACGAGATTGATATAGTGGCTGCGATGATGGGCTCAAGTATAGCAGGGATTGTAGGGCTGGCACGGGATCGGGCAGTGTTTCGTTCTGCTGTGCATGGGGTCGCTGTGAGTCGGAAACGACTCGCCGGCACTTAACAACAACAACAACATAATCAATTGTATTTCTAAAACCCAACTTCATCTGGTAGTGTGGGTATATTTAGAGGAGGGTTATTTTATGGGAAGCTTGAAACTTAAAGACATGATATATTGATAGTCTTAGTGCTTCTGATGTGATGCCTGCAGTAAATTTCTCTCACTAAATTGGTAATAGCTTCTCTCCCAGTCTACTTAAAGAGGGAGAACACGGAGATGCAAATATTAACATAGAGAACATAGAGATGAAAAAAAATTAATTAAAAAAGAGTAGTAGATAAAGAAAAGGAGCTCTGGTGGTGTAGTGCCTAAGGCATTTGACCTTTAACCGGAAGGCTGACGGTTCAAACCCACCAGCGACTCCTCGAATTGAGGAATCTATTTCTGTAGTGATACCACCTCAGAAACCCAAGGAGGGGTCGCTATGAGTTGAATCTTATTCAACAGCAGTGAGTTTGGTTTTTGCTTCTATAGATAAAGAAATACAAATGAACATAATTTATTATGGAAATTATTAGTACAGGATTAAAGAATATAATCAATTTTTTAAAAAACAAAACCTCTTCGCATTTTCCAGAACACACATTTTTTGTTGTTGTTATTTACCGCTGACTTGCATTAAAACTTTAACATCTTGTCATACTGCTCAGAAATTTTCTATCTTACGTATAAATTTCAAATACTAGGAGATCATGTTTATAATTGTCTTATATTTGTTTTAGATTTTACTTTTCTTTCTGTCTTCTTATAAAGATAGCCTAGTGTGGTAGTTAATTTATGTGTCAGTTTGGCTAGGGCTGGTTGAGTGGCTGGGCAGCTGGATGTAGTATTCTCCATGATGAAATAGTAATCAGCTCCATGGTGGAATCTACTGTGAGCAGCTGGGTAGCTTCTTAGGGATGTAGTCTGCTTCCTGTATATAAGGAGAAGCCTTGGGTAATGGTCTCTAGCTTATGGCATACTTGAACCCTGCATGTAGCCGTGTCGTTGCTCAGCAGCCTGCCATGCTCTGCTGACCTTGGGACTTTCAATGGACTTGAATTAATGGCCTGCCATGTGGTTTGATAACATCAGGACTGTGCCTTTTTACTTCTCAACCTTGAGCTTGTCAGTCTCGGCAGCCAACAGCTGTCTGAGTGAAGAAAAGCCCCTGTCTTCAGTGTGCCGGGAGAAGGAGGCAGAGCTGAAGCCCAAGGACAAGGGGCTTTCACCCAGCCCCTAGAGCCTGGCACTTTGAACTTGGACTTAAAGCCTCCAGATTGTAAGAGAATAAATTTCTGTTTGTTCAAGCCATCCCATTTGTGGTGTATTCTTCTCAGACCAGCAGTAGGTAACCAGAACACTTAGTGTGAAACCAAATAGCTTTTTTATGGAGGGAATAGTATAGGCACTGGGAACATTAATTTTTGGTTGCAACATATGAACAACTGTTAGACTTCATCTAAAAATTATTTGTGATTATTACAATGATTACCTCTTCATTCTTCCCTTTCTTTATAGAAACATACTTGATTCTGACAACTACAGCCCTATACCAGTAACAAGTGAAGAAATGTATAAAAAGGTGGTAGGACAATTCCCATTCCAAGATATAGAGGTGGAAAAGGTAAGCAGTATATAAAAATATTTTTAAATGGGCATTTTGCGTCCTTTAAATGCCTTTTTAAAATTTAATTAATTAATTAATTTTAAGAGCTTGTTTTACATTCAACGTAATGCATACATTTAGTTTCATTCCCCATTCACCATATCCAACCCTTACCCAGTCTCCTCCCCTCTCTACCCTATAACCTTCCCCCTGTGCCCGTCATATTTATGCACTCCTGTTTGTCCTCAGTTTCCTTAGTTTGAATGTTGGTCCTCTGATGTCCCATGGTCTATTGCTCTAAGGGATGTATTACCATAGAGTATGTGAGTGTGTCATCCTGTGTTGAGTGGTCTGCGTGTACATCTTGTTAACTATTGGGCTGCGAGCCTGCTCCTGGGGGTGAGTTTTATTCCAGGCACAGAATGTATTCCAGGGCCATAGTATTGGGAGTCTCACTAGAATTCATCTGACTAGTAATTCTGGTCATTATTGAGTTTTTGGATTTTGTTGCACGTTTTCCCTCCCACTCTATCCAGGATTGAATGAATCTCATCAAGGGCATTACCTCCAACTCAGTGGGCTCAAACTCTAGAATACCTTCAAAGGATTCTTTTTGAGGCTTAGAATGAAAGTTCCTGATTAGGGAATCAGTAGTCTTTATCACCTGTGAAGAGTTTTAAAGATTGTTGGAAGTTTTCCCCATTAGGTTAATACTTTGAAATATTTAGTTTTAATTTAAATTTACTTTTTAAATGTCTTAAGACATTTTCTCCCAAAAACATACAGTAAAATTTACTCTTTTTTATACTATTGGTTTTGACAGTGCACTGAGTTGTATATCTACTACCACAAAGATACAGAATAGTTCTGTCCTAAAAAATTTCCTTGCACTGCCTCTTCGTAGTCACCCCCTTCCTAAACCTCATGCTGTGGGAACCACTGATCTGGTCTCAGTCAACGTTCGCCTTTTCAGAATACCATATAAATGGATCAACAGTATGTACCCTTTGAGACTGACTTCTTTCACTCAGCATCATGCCTTAGACTCATCCAAGTTGTTGCATGTATCAATAGTCTGTTCCTTTTTTATTGCTGACTATATGTCACAGTTTATCTCTTTCCTTGTTAAAGGACATTTGGGTTTTTTTCTTTTTTTCATCTTATTCTTTTTAGTGTCTGGAAACATTCAGAGACACTTTCTTAAATTTGAGGTTGTTAAGCAGATAGTTCACAATGTGGAAGAAAGTTGCTTTTGCATTTTAATTAACTTACACACATTTTCAACATGTGTTGCTTTATGACATAGTTTCTTTAATTCTTGTATTTACAGCAACCATTTCCAAAAAAGTTTCCTTTCTCTGAATTTGTGCCAAAAGTTTACAACCAAATTAAAGAATTTATCTACGCTTGCCTGAAATTTTCAGAAGATCTTCATCTAAGGTATAGTATGAAACAGTAGAAGTGCATCCAGTGCTGACATTGTGACTCCATAATACATAGATATTCTGAAAAACTTTGGATATTCCCTTCAGCTTTGATTTTGCAACTCTCAGTATTAGCCTTTCACAGAATGGCACAACTGCAGTTGTGTTGAAAGGGAAAATTGGAAGCTTTTGAATATATATACATTTTTTTTGTGTACATGTTTATATTACCTATCTTATTCTTTACTGTTTTCTTTCCAAATTTTCTTTTTAGTACTTTATATTAGTGAGAATTCACTAGGAAAGAATACTAGACCCTTTATAAGTTTTACCTTTCTACTTGAGGAAACACTAAAGGAGTATACTAGATAAAATATCGTGGAAACATCCTTCTTACAAATACTGTCTGCCATCAATTTGATTCTCACTCATAGTGAACCTCATTGGATTTGCAGGGCTGTAAATCTTTACAGAAGATTGCCTCATCTTCTAGCCATAGAGCAGCTGGTGGGTTTGAACCTCCAACCTTCTGGTTAATAGTCAAGTACCTTAAACACTGCCTCACCAGAGTTCCTTTCTGGATGTATTAAGGGCATTCATATCTTCTTTAAGTTTAATTAACATATATTGTGCCTTGCTTGGTAAAGTAGAGGGTCAACAACAATAACAACAAAAAAGAAAACCCTCCACAAGATATATTGACACTGGATGCAACGATGGACTGAAACAGTTGTGAGGATGACATAGGATTGGATAGTGTTTCATTTTGATGTCCAGCAGGTCACTGTAAGTCAGAACTTACTCACTGGCATCTAAGAGCAGCAACATCTTAAGCCTCTTATACATCAAATACATCCTGCTTACTGGAAATACAGAAATAAAAAATGCATTTCTTTTTACTCAGATATTCACAGTGTTTGTTGGGGATAATATACACAGTGTACTGAGCTTCTTGGATCTGTGAGATCTTCTTGGGCTGAGATCTTTCATTAAGTTTGGAAATGTCTTTGTCAATATCTCCTTAAATATTTCTCTTTTTTCATTATTTCTTTTTCTCAGACTACTAGCTGCTTGACAGATTATTCATATCATATCACACTAGTCTCTGAGTCTGGGACTCAGTTTTAATAAGTTTCTAATTATTTATTATTTCAAATGCTATTATAAAAGTCTCTCTTTGCCATTAAGACCAATGCTGAAATTCCAAAATTTTCACTGAGATGCTTGTCTCTGGACTTGACAGGATTTGAGCAGGCTTAGATTTTAGCTTTACTTAATTTTTGCTCCTCTTTGGATTCAATTTCAGTAGACACAAGGAACTTTACAAAATGTACAGATCTATGATTTCTAATACTGTCTCCACTATTGCATACTGTGATGGTTAAGATTGTGTGTGAACTTGGCTAGACAATGATTCTCAGTGGTTTGCTTAGTTATGATATAATCGTCCCCCATAATGAGATATGCTATAATGTAATCACCACCATGAAGAGATCTGCTATGAGTAACCAATCAATTGAAAGGGAGTTTGCTCAGGAGTGTGGCCTACTTCCATATATGGATGTTCTGGCAAAGCTCTCTGTCTTTTTGCTTTCTCTGGATTATGCATCTGGCTCATCATCATCTGAGCTCCAGTTCACTGGACCTGAACCAGCTAGTGGCCTGCAGTATTGCCTGCCAATTTTAGTACTATTGCTTTCACAGCCTGTGAGCCAACACATGTCATCTTAGCTGCTGATTTTAGATTGATCAGCCTCTGCAGCCAGTAGCCTGCTGTATTGCCTGATTATGGGTTTCTCAGCCCCTGTAGCTATGTGAGTCAGTAAAAGCCTTCAGACTAATGTCTGACCCATAGACTTGGGACATGCCAGCCTCTACAGCCATATGAGCCATTTTCTTGAGATAAATTTCTCTCTCTATATATATACATATATAAGCATCACTGGTTTTGCTTCTCTAGAGAATCCAACCTAACACATTTATGGAGTAGGATTCTTTTCAGGTTGAGTTGATGCATTTATTTTTGTTTGGAAGCTCTTCCAGCTTCCAATCTGTCATAAAAATCCACACTTTAAGATATTTGCCTGATTTCACTTCTCCCAGCAAAAGTTTTCAGCCTTTAGTTTGGTTCAGTCCTTCATCCATCTGTATGTAGATCAGTCAGTTGGCCACAGTTATGGAAGTAGCCACAGCTATTTCTCATCCTTTAAGGTCTTGTCCCAGTCTGGAATTTAATTCAGTTATACTTCTTGGTATTCATTACTTTTCAATGGCTTTGAAAAAAAATATGACTTTTACTTTATATCTTGTTTTGTTTTTGTTGTTGTAGTGAAGGTGGTGGTTGTCAGTTGCCTTCGAGATGATTCTGAGTGACCCTGTTATAAGAGAACAAAACACTGCCTGGTCCTGTGCCATCCTCACAATTGTTGCCAGGCTTGAGCCCATCATTGCAGCTACTGTATCAGTCCATCTTGTTGAGGATCTTCCCCTTTTTCACTGTGCCCCTGTGCTTTACCAAGCATAATATGCTTCTCCGGATACTGGTCCCTTCTGATAACATGACCAAAGTTCGAGAGACTGAGTCTGAACATTTTTGCTTCTGAGGAACATTCCAGCTGTACTTCTTCCAAGACAGATTTGTTCGTTCTTCTGCCAATCCATGGTATTTTCAGCATTCTTCTTCAGCACCACAGTTCAAATGCATCAGTTCTTCTGTAGACCTTATTCATTGTTCCACTGTCACTTCCATATGTTGTTGTTGTTAGGTGCCATTGAGTTGGCTCTGGTGCATGATGACCCTGTGTATAACAGAATGAAACATTGCCCTATCCTGAGCCATCCTCACAATCCTTGCCGTGCTTATACCCATCACTGCAGCCACTATGTCAGTCCATCTCATTGAGGGTCTTCTTTTTTGCTGACTCTCCACTTTACCAAATATGATAAACTTCTCCAAGGAATGGTCCCTTCTGGCAACATGACCAAGTAGATGAGACAAATTCTGGCCATTCTTGCTTCCAAGGAGCATTCTGGCTGCACTTCTTGCAGGACAGATTTGTTCATTCTTCTTGCAGTCCATGGTATTTTCAGTATTCTTCACCAACACCATAACCCAAAGTCATCGATTCTTTGGTCTTCCTTATTCATTGTCCAACTTTCACATGCATATGAGGCTATTGAAAATACCATGGCTTGGGTTTGGTGCACCTTAGCCTTCAACGTGATATCTTGCTCTTTAACACCTTCAAGAGGTCTTTTGCAGCACATTGCCTAACACAGTACTTTGATTTCTTGACTGCTGCTGCCATGGATGTTGATTGTGGATCCAAGTAAAATGAAATCTTTGACAACTTCAGTCGATTCTCCATTTATTATGATGTTATTTATTGGTCTAGTTGTAAGGACTTTGTTTTCTTTATGTTGAGGTATACTCCATACCGAAGACTGTAGTCTTTGATCTTCATCAGTAAGTGCTTCAAATCCTCTTCACTTTCAGCAATCAAGGTTGTGTCATCTGCATATCTCAGGTTGTTAATGAGTCTTCCTCCAATCCTAATGCCACATCCTTCTTCATATAGTCCACCTTCCTGGATTATTTGCTGTAATGGTTATATTTGTGTGTCAATATGGCCCTGGTTGAGTGGCTGGGCAGCTGGTGGTAGTTATTCCCCATGATGAGACTGGCAATCAACTCCATGGTGGGATCTACCACAGGCAGCTGAGTAGCTGCCTTTGGGATGTGGTCTCCTTCCTGTATATAAGGAGAAGTCTTGGGAATGGTCTCTAGCCTTTGGCATGCTTAGACCCTGCATATAGCCATGTCCTTGCTCAGCAGCCTACTGTGCTCTGCCAACCTTGGGAGTTACAGTGGACTTGAGTTAATGGCCTGCTGTGTGGTTTGGTAACATCGGAACTGTGCCTTTTTACTTGTCAACCTTGGGGCTTCTCAGCCTCAGCAGCCAACAGCTGTCTGAGTGAAGAAATGCCTCTAGCTCCATTGGGCCGGGATCAGGAGGCAGAGCTGGACCTCAAGGTTGAGGGGCTTTCACCCAGCCCCTGGAGCCTGGCACTTTGAACTTGGACTTAAAGCCTCCAAATAGTAAGAGTAAATTCCTGTTTGTTAAGGCCATCCCATTTGTGGTATATTCTTGTCAGAGCAGCACTAGGTAATCAGAACATTTGCTTAGCATACAGATTGAATAAGTATGATGAAAGGATACAACCTTGACGCACAACGTTTCTGATTTTTGACCATGCAGCATCACCTTGTTCTGCATGAATGACAGCCTCTTTGTCTATTTACAGGTTCCTTATGAGCACAATTTAATGTTTTGGAGTTCCCATTCTTTGCAGTATTTATATATTTAATTTTTATTGTGATTTTTGGATGAAAGTTTACAGAACAAATTCATTTCCATATATCAGTTCATACACATCTTGTCTCATGACATTGACTTCAGTTTCTACAGTGCAATAGCTCTCTTCCTGCTTCCTCCCCATAGTTAAATCTCCCCTGTGTCCTTTCTCCCATGCACTTCTGGCCCCAAGCTGTCTCCCTGTGCATACACTGCCTTTCGCTTTTCCCATCATTGGTCTCTTCAAGTTGTGTATCTACCTGATGTAAAGGTTCTGCCCCTATGTATGTCTATTATTTGGCTGGAAGTGACAGGAGTGAGTTTAATTCCAGACCTGAAGGGTAGCTAGGGGCCATAATCGCAGGGGTTTCACTGGCTCTATCAGACCAGCAAACCTGGTCTTTTTTTTTTTTTTTTAATGATTTTGAGTTTTGTTCCACATTGTTCTCTCACTCTATCCCGGATCTCCTACACAGATCCCCCTCTGAGTGGTTGACAGTGGTAGTTGGACACCGTCTAGTTCTAGTTTCATGATCATATAGGCTGAGGATCGCATGGTGTACCAGTAGCTTGGACTAATTGTTTCCATAAATCTTTGATTTTCTTCATACTTTTTTGCTCTGGACAAGGAGAGACCCACTTTGCATCTAGATGGCTGCTTGCAAGCTTTTAAGATCCCAACTGGGATCTTACTCACCAAAGTAAGATGTGGAACAATGTTTTGTGTAGTATGTTATGGCAATGAGCTTTATGTCCCCTTTTTGAGCCCACAGGTCCAACTACTCACTCCCTCCAGGTAAGTGGCTGTGGACAAGAAGTCACCACAACCTTGTCCCTTGTCACCTGTACTATATATATACCTGGCCATTCTTACAGCACATGCAAATATGCTTGTAAAAATATCGTCTGCCAACCCTATACATGGTCTTGGGCACATTCTTCCCTACCTAGACAGACTTGATCATTCAGCCTGTCCACCCATTTATCCATGCATAGATCAATGCTTGCCATCACTGATAAGGCAGTACTGTATGTGCAAAAGGGTTCATCTTTGTTGTCTGTACCTCTCTGTACCTCTCTGTCTTCCTTGTCCTCAATGCCACCACATTGATCACTCACATTTGGTACATTGCCCTTACCTTCACCCAAATAAATACTTTTTTCTCTGTATCTATCAGTGTTCCTTCCCTTCCCCTCCCATCCTAGGTAACCAAAAAAAGAAAGTTTCCTTCCATATACATAACCCTTTCCTTGACTTTTTACAATAGTGGGCTAATACAATATTTTGCATTCTGTGATTGACTTATTTCACTCAACATAAGTGTCCTCCAAGTTCATCCACATTATGCAGTGTTTTGTAGATTCTACATTATTCTTTAGAGTTGCGTAATATTCCATTGTGTGCATGTACCATAGTTGGGTTGTCCATTCTTCTGTTGATGGGCACCTAGGTTGTTTCCATCTTTTTGCTATTGTAAATAGTGCTGTAGTGAACATGAGTGTGCATGTATCTATTGTTGTCCTGGCTCTCACTTCTTAGGATATATACATAGTAATGGGATTGCTGGGTCCAATGGTATTTCTATTTTTTAAGGAATTGCTTAAAAAGCAATGTGGCACTGCTTGCCACAGTGGTTGTACCATTTTACAGTTCTACCAGCAGTGTATGCAAGTTCCAATCACTCCACATCCTCACCAGCATTTGTTATTTTCTATCTTTTTGAACTTTGCTGTTAGTGCTGGGCAAGATGGTATCTGATTTTTGTTTTGATTTGCATCTCTCTAATGGCTAATGATCGTTAACATTTCTTAAGTGTTTGTTGGCTGCCTGAATATCCTCTTTGGTGAAGGTCTATTCATGTCTTCTGACCATTTTTTAATTGGATTGTTTGTCTTTTCGTTGTTGAGGTGTTGGAGTTTTCTATAAATTTTAGAGATAAGCCCCTTTTCAGATATGTCATTGCCAAATATTTTTTCCATTCTGTAAGAAATTTATCACTGCCATCGAGTTGATCCCAACTCATAGCAACCCCTCCTTGGGTTTCCAAGATAGTATCTCTATGGAAGTAGATTGCCCAGTCTTCCTTCTGAGGAGTGGCTGGTGGGTTTGAACTGCCAGCCTTCTGTTTAGCAGTCAGATGCCTTAGGCATTATACCACCAGAGTTCCCAATCTGTAAGTTCTCTTTTTACTCTTTTGGAGAAGTCTTTTGAAGAACATAAAAATTAAATGTTTACAAGGTCCCACTCATCTATTTTATCTTCTGCTGTTTGTGCATTTTGGTTTATGCTTAATGGTCTATTTATGCCATATATAAAACCAAAGCAAAAAAACCATACTCACTGCCTTGAATCAGATCCAACTCATAGCAACCCCTCCTTGGATTTCTGAGGTAGTATCACTACAGAAATAGATTGCCCAATCTTCCTTCCGAGGAGTGGCTAGTGGGTTTGAACCACCAGCCTTCTGGTTAGCAGTCAAATGCCTTAGGCACTATGCCACCAGAGCTCCTATGCCATATATAAGGGCCCCTAAATTTGTCCTTATTTTTTCCATGAGAACCTTTATAATTTGAGTTTCACATTTAAGTCTTTGATCCATCTGGAGTTAGTTTTTGTGTATGGATATATCCATTTTCTGCAAATGGATATCCAGTTTTGCCAGCACCATTTGTTAAACAGACCATCTCTTCCCCATTTAATGGATTTCAGCCCTTTGTCAAAGATCAGCTGACCATAAATCAATGGATCTATTTCTGGGTTCTTAATTCTATTCCTCTGGTCTATGTGTCTCTCATTGTATCAATACCAGGCAGTTTTTACTACTGTGGCTGTACAGTAGGTTTTGAGATCTGGCAGTGTGAGACCTTCTGTTTTGTTCTTCTTCAATAGTACTTTGCTTATCCAAGGCCTCTTTCCTTTCCATATAAAATTAGTGATTGGTTTTTCCA
>NW_006921941.1:99470-128205 GCF_000298275.1 Orycteropus afer afer | reverse complement strand
TCCATGAGCATGGGATGTTCTTCCATTTATGTAGATCTCTTATGGTTTCTTGAAGTAGTCTTTTATAGTTTTCTTTGTAGAGGTCTTTTGTGTCCCTGGTAAGATTTATTCCCAAGTATTTTATTTTTTTGGTAGTTGTTGTAAATGGTATTCATTTGCTGGTGTAGAGGAATCCAACTGAATTTTATATGTTGATCTTGTATCCTGCAACTGTGCTAAATCTCTCAGTTAGTTCCAGTAATTTTCTTGCTGAGTCTCTTGGGTTTTCTATGTATAGGATCCTAGTATCAATAACTAGGGATATTTTTACTTCTTCCTTACCAATTTGGATGCCTTTGATTTCCTTTTCTTGCCTTATTGCTCTGGCTAGGATTTCCAGTACAATGTTGAGTAGAAGTGGTGACAGAGGGTATGCTCGTCTGATTCCTTTTTGCAAGGGGAATGGTTTCAATCTCTCTCCATTGAGAATAATGTTGGCTGTTGGTTTTGCATAAATGCCCTTTATTATGTTGAAGAATGTCTCTTCTATTCCTATTTTGCTGAGAGTTTTGATCAGGAATGGGTGTTCGATTTTATCAAATGCTTTTTCTGCATCGATTGATATGATCATGTGGTTCTTTTCCTTTGTTTTATTTATGTGGTGGTTGATTGTTTTTTCTAATGTTGAATCATCCTTGCATACCTGTTATGAACCCCACTTGGTTATAATGTATTTTTTATATGTTCTTGGTGTCTATTGCCTAGGATTTTGTTGAAGATTTTTGCATCTATATTCATGAGAGATATTGGTGTATAGTTTTCCTTTTAGCCTTGTTTTTTTTTCCAGTTCCTTCAGTGTAGCTTTGACTTCTTCCTTCAGTATCATTGGTTCTTGATCATATGCCACCTCCTGAAATGGATGAATATCGACCAGTTCTTTTTGGTACAGTCACTCTGTGTACTCTTTCCATCTTCTTTTGATGTTTCCTGCATCATTCAATACAATATTTTGTCCATAGAATCTTTCAGTATTGCAACAAGGTTTAAATTTTTTCTTCAGTTCTTTCATCTTGAGAAATGCCAAGCATATTCTTCCCTTTTGGTTTTCTAATGTCAGATTTTGCACATTTCATTATAATAATTGACTTTTGTCTTCTCGTGCTGTCTTTGAAATCTTCTGTTCAGCTCTTTTATGTCACTTTTGAGATAGTAAGGATCATTAAGACATTTATTCACAATAAACTACTAGCTTGGAACATTTATGTTGGCAGGAGAAGCTAAATAGACATTGTATGAAAGATAATGGAATGGGAGCTGAGATATATTTTTAAGGACCTTTATCAGCCAGTTGTGTAAGATTTCTACAGGGAAACCATTTGGCAAATTATAAACATTAATCCGTGAAGGAATTTGGAAGTACATGTCATCCTAGATATAGGACAGGATTCCGAGAGCTCTTAGGTAAGTCAGTTCTGACGTAAGTTGAATACTCTTTTTTTCCTTCAGTTTTCATTATTATTGCCTTTTATTATCACTCATATTGAAAACTGAGAGGAAGAAAAAAGTATTCGACTTACGTCAGAACTGACTTATCAGAGAGCCCTCAGAATCCCATATGTCATACTTTTTGTTTGTTTGTTTTTTATTATCACTATCTTTATAAATCAGATCTTTATGTCTTTCGAGGTTGGAAACACTATATATTTAAACTTACAGATATATTTTAATACAAGCATGTTGTTGTTTGTTGTTATGTGCTGTCGAGATGAACCAATACAAGCATACATACATACAAAAATTCACATCACAGAAATTTACTCCAAGATAAAGACTTGTATGATGTTGGCATATGTGGAAATAACTCCACTTGTGGAAGGTTCTGGATCATCTGGATGGGAATGGTGTTTCTAGTCAGAAAATTAATGAGAATTTTGTGTATAGTTCTTTATTTTTTTCTTCATTTATTTTGCGGTAACATCTTACTGCTTTTTGAATTGTCCGGTGGACTTTAGCAAAATGATCAGCCTTTGAGTCCATGTTTTCAAGCAAGTGAAGCGCCTGATTTAATTTAGACATAAATTCAGCTAATTCTTTCACTATAAATTCTTTTAATAACCTCTCTCCTTCCTCTTCCTCATCTGTGAGTGGATATCTGAGAATGATAGCGTCAGCAAATTTCCCACTACAACATTGTATGTAGTATGTATTACTAACAATAAGATATACAAAAAAATAAAAAAGGCTGTCATAAATGTGGTTCATCAGAACTAGAATGCAACATAAATAAGAGACTACCTATATGGGAGAAATAATGGTTTCAGGATGTGAAATCATGCTGATGAGCTCTTAGTTACTCTGGGAGGCAGCACAGCATAGTGTTTAATGCTATGGGCTTTAGAGTGAAATTGATTGGGTCATAGTTTCTTTTCTTTTCTTTTTACTCACTGTGTGACTTTGAGCAAGTTACTATTTTGTTGCTTCAATAATAAAACCTATTTCATACGGTTATTGTGAAGATTAAATGAGTTTAATACACTAAAGTATTTAGAATAGTTGCTGGCACATAGCAAGTATTATTTATAGCTGCAGCTGTTCTCCTCTTCTTCCTCCTCCTCTTTATTATTATTACTAGAAGTACCTGTGTGTTTGCCAAAGTAATTCTGCTACCTGGTGTGACTGATGCTTGATATTTCTTTTTCAGTTCAACTGAAGTTGATGACATGATTCGTAAATCTACAAACCTGTTACTGACCAGGACACTGAGCAACTCTCTGCTGAATGTCATTAAAAGGAAGAATATTGGACTTACTGAGGTAAAGCTTCCCTCAGTGGAAGCAGCCAAGGCAGTATGTTACCAGATGTCCTAAGTTCTGGGCTTTGTGTATAAATTAATTTTGCCTTTTACATGGTCCGTTGTACTCTTCCCAATAGGCCCCTAATGGTGAAAAGGTAAAATGAAACTGCTTGTTTTTCTTCATTCACCTTTGAAAAATCTGTTATTTTTTCTAGAATGTCATCTTTTTTCTCTCTAATTGTTTTTATTAGCTAAAACAATAGAATTGTTTTCTAGAATTGTTTGGAAGTATTTGTATTACATTGATAAGATTAAAAAATTAGTTGGAGAATATTGTCCATATCAGCTTCCTATCCAAATGAATGGGAGTTCAAATATAGTCTATGAAACCCCATTTTGTATGCATAAATCATTGATGCCGGCATACTGGCACTCAGAGTCCTTGGTTAGTATCACTAGACTCAGCTTTTGTTTTGTAATTTACCTCTTATCAGTTACTCTTTATCAGCATGAAATCTGTTTGGCAGAGGGACTGGGCATTTGAAATTGAGGAAATATGAGAGAAAGGCAAAATAGTTTCTTAGGATGGCTTCCCAACCTCACAGAGGGAGGAGGGATATTTTATATAAGTTGAGAACAGTATCTTGGTACATAGAAGTTTGGCCCATTGGCCTATAGTCCTAAAATTTAGAAAGGTATGTACTTTCCTTTCTCTTGAAACCAAGGATTACAAGTGTGGTGGTTATGTTTGTGTGTCAAGTCGGCTGGGCCTGGTTGAGTGGCTGGGTAGCTGGTGGTAGTTATTCCCCATGACGAGATGGGCAAACAACTGCATGGTGGGATCTACCACAAGTAGCTGAGTAACTGCTTTGGGTATGTGGTCTGATTCCCATATATAAGAAGCAGCTTTGGGAATGATCTCCAGCCTATGGCATGCTTGGACCCTGCATGAAGCTGTGTCATTGTTCAGCAGCCTGCCATGCTCTGCTGACTGTGGGACTTACAATGGATTTGAATTAATGGCCTGCTGTGTGGTTTGGTAACATCAGGACTGTGCTAGTTTATTTGTCAACCTTGGGCTTGTTAGCCTCAGCAGCTAGTAGCTGCCTGAGTGAAGAGATGCTTCTAGCTTCAGTGGGCTGGGAGAAGGAGGCAGAGCTGAAGCCCAAGGTCGAGGGGATTTTACACAGCCCCTAGAGCCTGGCACTTTGAACTCGGACTTCTAGCTTCCAGAACTGTAAGAGAATAAACTCCTGTTTGTTAAGGCCATCCCATTTGTGGTATATTTTTGTCAGAGTGGCAGTAGGTAACCAGAACAACAAGGTAGCCTCAGCCTGCTGTTTGTTGGAAATTACAGTGCCAAATATGTGAGCTTAGAGATAATTGATTCACAGGGAAAGGGAAAGACTGTTAGCCATATGTTTCACCTGTAGAGGTGGTTAGTTTGAAAGTCAGTTGCTCTAGGGAAAATGAATGCTTTGAATATACATTATCAAGGATTATGGTAAAATTCAACAAATGGTTAATGACACTAGTCTATAGGTAAAGACAGCTGGAAACCAGATGAGCATCTCCTTCTGATTTGGAAGTGATTTTCTTTCTCTGAAATAAGATTTTAAAAGTTTATAAGGTGAGACATTGGCCATGATTGTACTTTATTTATACAAACCTTTTTTTTTTTTTTTTTTCAACTGAAAGAGACCATAGACATTACTTATGACAGTTCCCTCATTTTGCAGAGCTTCCCTTCTGTTGCCTGGTATAGAAATATTAGGTATTATATTTGTGCATCTGAAAATAGGCTAATTTCTTAGCATAGAGGCTAAGGCACTTGACTGCTAACCAGAAGGCTGGCGGTTCAAACCCACCAGCCACTCCTTGGAAGGAAGATGGGGCAATCTACTTTCGTAGTGATACTGCCTTGGAAACCCAAGGAGGGGTTGCTATGAGTCGGGTCTGACTTGACAGCACTTAACAACAACAACAACAATCAGAAAGGCTACCTAAAAAGAAGAAGTTGAAGTAAAAATTAGAATATCATCTTCCTTTTGTTAGATTATACTGTTCTTCCTTTTTGAATCTCATCTGGATAACAAGTTAGTTATTTTTTGAACTATCCTTCATTATTACTATTGATACAACTCTTCTTATGCCATTAAGGAGATTTCTTTAGCAATCTCTTAAAAAGCATTTTAAAAGAAGCAACATAGCAGGAGAATAGTGTGATAGAAACAGCGTAGCCTCCAAAAGACTCGAGTTTAATGTGGCTATGCCATTTACTTACTGTCACATCTTAAGACAAAAGCCTAACTTCTCAGTAGTTGAAGTTTCTGCCCCATTGTCCTTTAGAAGAGCACTGTGCAGATTAAATAATGATAAGAGCTTTTCAAGTAAAGACCATATCATAATTCTTGACACTATTTCATTGAATATTAAATGTTTTTCCTAAATCATTGGCTCTTTTTAGGCAAATTACTTTCATTAACCATATCTTTGCCATATGAATGATAGTAACATCAAACACATTTATTTATTTTGGCTATACCAGTGGCATATACATTTGGCTATTATGTGGTATATACACAGTGATTTTCTCATCATCAACCAGTTAATCTTTGGCAAAGAGAAGACATTATATCCTTCATAATAGGTAACTAAAGTGAATTCACATCTGGAACCATCATCATAATAGCTAACATTTGTGGAACAGTTTATATTCTTCAAAGTCCATTCACAAACACCATCTCATTTAGTACAATAATATTTGAGGTTATTATTCCCATTTCATAGAAGATATAATTAAAGTGCAGGGTGATTTCCCAAGGTTGTACAGCTAGCAAAATGGTGGAAATTAGACATAAACCCAGGTTGTTTATTCCAAAACCTGTTCGCTTTTACTATAAGGCACTTCTTTCCATACTAATTTAATTATTTCATCATAACAAAGGTGGAGAGTTTACAAGAGATCCGTAGTAACATGGAAATTGTCCTATTAGAAATGATTTTGAGACAGAGAACAGAAATCCACCCAAACAATGGAATTATTATAAGCATATACAAAAAAACTCACAGAATCCTGTATCAGGAAGTCTGACAATTCTCATAGTACTTAAAAGTTCCTATATAGCTAATGCCTGTCTTGTCTCTTCTTTTTCTGTCCATGTGCTCTATCTTTCTCTTTTTCTCTTCACACTGGCTTTCTTGCTTTTCTCATGGTTTGTTTCTTCCCCAGGTTGATCCAACTGAACAGTGTGTTTCAGTTCTAGTACGTATTGTAACTTAAAGTCTTGTTTTTCAGACCTCAAATTATCCTTAATTCAGTCAGGAGGTACAACTGTTCCACTAGAGGCTGCTCTATGTAGGGAAGGCAGTTGAGCAGAAGTTAAGAGTATGTATCCTAAAACCAAACTGCCTGGGTTCTAATTCTGACTCTCCTTTTAATAACTTTGTCTTTGGGCAAATTGCTTTGCTTTTCTGTGAAAAAAGTAATAGTATGTGTCTCATGGGATTGTTGTAAGAATTAATGAAGTGCTTCATACAGTGCCTGTTACATAATAAACACTCAATGTACATTGTCTATTATTAGTAAGAAAGAGATCTGGATAGGCAAATGATGATTGGCAGGTCTAGTACAAAGGTGAAGTTTTTTGATTAGGAGAAGTCAAAAGACTAGAACAAGTTGTCTTGTCAAGATAAAATCATTAATTTATTACTTATACAGTGTTTATTGAGTGCCTACTATGTACCAGGAACTGATCCAACCCCTTAGGAAAAATCCATGAATAACAACAATAATAAGATAACCTTGTTTACATTCTCCTGAGGAAATCAGATAACAAATTATAAACAGAAGAAATAAGCCAATTATGTAGTATCATGGAGAGTGGTGAATGCTTTTGGAAGGAAGAAAAAGAACCATGGTAAAAGAGATCAGGAGTGTAGTGATGGTTTGTTTTAGCTCCTCAGTGCTGCTGAGAAATACTACAAGTAGGTGGCTTTAACAAGAACAGAAATTTATTTTCACACAGTTTAAAAACCAAACTCACTGCTATTGAGTCGGATCTGACTCATAGCGACCCCTCTTTGGGTTTCTGAAGCGGTATAACTATGGAAGTAGATTGCCCAACCTTCTTCCAAGGAATGGCTGGTAGGTTTGAACCGCCACCCTTCTGGTTAGCAGTCAAGTGCCTTAGACATTACACCACCAGAGCTCCTTCACACAATTCAGGAAATTAGATATCTGAATTCAAGGTGTCTGCTCTAAGGCTTTCTCAGTCCACTCTAGGGGGAATTCCTTGTTTCAGCTGTCCTAGCTTTTATATATATATATATATATATATATATATTCCTTTAACATCTCCACATGGCATCTGTATTACTCCTGCTTCTTTGTTTCTGTGCCTTAATCTGCTCCCATAAAAATGATTGGTTTAAGACACACCTTACACTGATATTGCCTCATTAACATAACAAAGAAAACTCTATTCCCCGATGGGACTATGTGCACATGTATCTGTTATTGTTTGTGCCATCCACTCAATTCTAATTTATAGCAACTATATAGGGGAGCTCTGGTAGCATAGTGGCTAAGACACTTGCCTGCTAACCAGACGGCTGGTGGTTCAAACCCACCAGCCACTCCTCGGAAGGAAGGTTGGGCAATCCTACTTCCGTAGTGATACTGCCTCGGAAACCCAAGGAGGGGTCGCTATGAGTTGGGGCCGACTCAACGGCAAAACAACAACAACAACAACATATAGAACCAAGTAGAACTGTAGAGTTTCCTAGGCTCTAATATTTATGGGAGCAGATTGCTAGGTCTTTTCTCCCATGGAACAACCTTTCATTAGCAGCTGAGCACTTAACCACAGTGTCAGCAGGGCTCCTTTCCACATGTATGTGGTTTAGGATTTACAACATATTTTTGAGGAACATAGTTGAACCCATAACAAGGTTCAAATTGGTCTTATTGGGAAGACCAAAGCCTTGAAGTTGAGTTAGCATTAAAAGTAAAGCAAAATCCTGAAAGTAGGAAAATTCTTGGTAAGTTCATGAGATAATAAGAAGCTAGAGTAACTCAAGTGGGATGAGCTAGTAGAAGAGGAGTAAGATATCACACCAAAGAGGGACCAGAGGTTCCTAGTAGGCTATTATAAAGCCTTTGGCTTTTATTCTAAGTGAAGTAGAGAGCCATTGCAGGATTTTGCTCAGTGACTTGATCTGCGTTATGTTTCAAAAGGATCATAGTACTATGGAGGGAAACAGGGAAACAATTAGGAGGGTATGACAATAATCCAGCAAGAGTTGATGATTCTTTGGTCTAGGGAGGTAGTTATTGAAGTGGTGACAAGCTATAGATTTTGAGTGAGTGTACAAGGACCATGCTTTCCTTCTGATTTAATGGAAAGGAAGAGGGAGTTTAGAGTCAAGAGTAACTCAAAGATTCTTTGACCTGAGCAACTAGAAGACCATATATTCCATAACCTGCAGTGGCAAAAACTTTAGGTAGAGATAAATTTGGAATGGGGGAAGTTTAGGAATTCAATTTTGGACATATTTTTTGCCATGCTTATTATACATACCAAAATTTGAGATGTTGAATGAGCAGTTATATATATGAATTTGAAACTTGGGAGAAAGGTCTGGCCTAGAGATAAAAATTTGAGAGTTGGCAGAATATAAATATTTTAAACCATATGAAGAGATAATGTTATGAAGAAAATGAGTAAAGATGAGGAAAAATGAGATGAAGAACTCAATCCTTTGACGGTCCAATATTAAGAATTTAGGAGAAAACCAGAACCAACAAAGGACACTGGGAAGGAGCCACCAGAGATGTAGTGAGAATAAGCAAATGCTAGAGTATGGTGTCCTGGAAGTCAAGTGAAGGAAGTATATCAAGAAGGAAAGAATGAGCAACTATGGCAAATACTGCTGATAGGTCAGATGAAGATTAAGCATTACTGTTAGATTTAGCAACTTGGAATAAATTGGACCTTGACAAGAGCATTTTTAATAGGGTGGTGGTTGGAAACTCTTGATGGGGTAGGCTTAAAGGAGAGTAAGTCCTGTACAGAAGAATTTCATGTCATTTACATAGATATGTCCCCTCAAAGAGATGGAGCTTAACTTCCCACCCTCTGAGTGTGGGTCGTACTTAGTGACTTGTTTCTAAAGAGTAGAGTATGGAAGTAAGGAAAAAGTAACTTTATAGTGAAGAAATCTGGAAAATCCTAATTTGGTCAGGTGATCAACATTAAAATAATCAATGATAAATTATGTTGATAGCATGTGTCTTCGAGGGCACATAACAACAACAGCAGCATGCATCCTCCCAAAACCCCATGAAAATAACATTAAGCAAATCTAAATTGAAATACATTTTACAAAATATCTGACCTGTACTCCTCAAAATTGTCAAGGTCATCAAAAACAAAGAAAATCTGAGAAATTGTCACAGACCAGATGAGGTTAATGAGGCATGACAACTAAATGTAATGTTGTATCTTGGATGGGATCCCGGAACAGGTAAGGAACATTAGGGAAAAACCAGTGAAATTCAAGTAAAGTATGGACTTTAATTAATAGTAATGTACCAATATTGGTTACTTTGTTGTAGCAAATGTGGCATGGTAATGTAAGGTATTAATAATAGGGGAAGCTGGGTGAGGGATATATGAGAATTCTTTACAACTTTTTTTTTTTAATTTAAAACTATCCTAAAATTAAAAGGTTATTTACATTGAAAAAAATAAAAAGAAAAAGAATGAGAAGAGAGGACTTGGAAATAGTAAGTATAAGACAAATTTTCCAGGAAGTTTTGGAAACAAGGAAATGGGATAGTAGCTGGCAGGGAAACTGAGGTTAAGAGAAAGCTTTTTTGTTTTGTTTTTAATGGGAGAATTGACAACATGTTATTTCTAGTGGGATTGATACAGTAGAGAACAAAAATTGAGATAGAGGAGAAAAGGGTAAATCTCTAGAGCGATGTTCTTGAGTGGGAGAAAGAGTTTAGGATATAATACACAATTAAAGGGATTAGTTTTACATAGTAAGACTTTGATCTCTGGTAACAGATGCAAATTAGAATATGTGTTTACAGATGGTAATAGTTGCATAGAAAGCAAGGTCTGAAAATGAAAGTGGGGATAGGAAGCAAGAGTTAAGTTTGGAGGAGAGAGAAGGTGTGAACTAGTTCTATGGAAGTATGAAAAATAGAATTGATTAGTGCTAGATAATGTGATTATCTGGTAGTATTAAGGAATACTTGTGACTAGTAGGCATGAGGGGAGCTCTGGTGGCGTAATGCCTAAGGTGTTTTACTGCTAATCAGAAGACTGATGGTTCAAATACACCAGCCACTCCTTGGAAGGAAGTTTGGGCAATCTACTTCTGTAGAAATACCATCTTGGAAACCCAAGGAGGGGTTGCTATGAGTCGGAATTGACTCGATGGCAGTGAGTGGAGTTTGAATAGACATGAAGTCAGTCTGTATTGGTTACCATTGAATTGCCCCTGATTCATGGTGAAACAGAATGAAACATTGTGTGGTCCTGCTCCATCTTTATGATCGTTGGTATATTTGAGTCCATTGTTACCATTACATCTCATTGAGAGTTTCTCTTGTTTTCTTTGGCCTTCTACTGTACCAAACATGATGACCTTTTCTAGCAATTGGTCTTTCCTGATGATGTGTCCAAAGGACAAAAGTTGAAGTCTTGCCACCCTAACTTCTGAGGAACATTCTGGTTGTATATTTTCTAAGACCAGTTTCTTTGTTCTTTTGGCAATCCACACTAGCTTCAGTACTCTTTGCCAACACCACAGTTCAAACACCAACACCACAGTTCTTCAGTCTTTTTGTGAACCAAGTTTTGCATGCATATAAGGTAATTGAGAAGATCATGGTTGGATCAGTGTATCTTAGTCATCAAATTGACATATTTGCTTTCTAAGACATTAAAGAGATTTTCCCAATGCAATATGTTCATTTGATTTCTAGACTTTTGTTTCTATGGGGATTAATTGTTGATCCAAGTAGTAAAAGATCATTGACAACTTCAGTTTCTTTATCTTTATCATGATGTTACTTACTGGACTACTTGTAAGGATATTTGTTATCTTCATGTTCAAGCATAATCCACATACAAGGCTGTAGTCTATAACCTTTATCAGTACATGCTTCAGGTAATCTTCATTTTCAGCAAGGAAGGTTGCATCATCTGTATATCACAATTTGTTAATGAGGCTTCCTCTAATCCTTATGCTCCATTCTACTTTATATAATCTGGTTTCTTGGAATATTTGTTCAGCATACAGACTAAGTAAGGTGAAAGAATACAATCTTGATGGCACACCTTTTCCAATTTTGAGCCATGCAGTATAACCTTGTTTTGTTTGAAGGACTGCCTCTTGATCCATGTACAGATTCTGCAAGAGCACAATTAAGTGTTCTGAAATTTCCATTCTTTATAATTTTATCCATAATTTGTTATGGTCTACAGAATTGAATGCTTTACATAGTTGATGAAACACAGATAAACATCTTTCTAGTATTCTTTGCTTTTGGCTAGAATCCATTTGATAACAGGAATGATATCCCTTGTGACACATCCTTTTCTGAGTCTAACTTGAACTTCTGGCAGTTCTCTGTTGATGTATGGCTGCAGTAACTTTTGAATTATTTTCAGCATAATTTTACTAGTATGTGTTATTAATGATGTTGTATAATGATTTCCACATTCCATTTGATCACCTTTCTTTGGAATGGGCACAGGTATGGATCTCTTCCAGTTGCTTGGCCAGGTGGCTGTCTTCCAAATTTCTTGACTTAAATAAATATGTGCTTTCAGCAGTACTTTCATTTGTTGAAGCATCTTAGCTGGTATCCTGTGAATTCCTGTAGCCTTGTTTTTCATCAGCACCTTCAGTGCAGCTTTTATTTCTTCTTTCTGTACCAACAGTTGTTAATCATATGCTGCCTCCTGAACTTTGACCAGTTCTTTTTGGTACAGTGACTCTATGTATTCCTTCCCTCTTCTTTTAATGCTGTCTACCTCATTCAGTTTTTACTTATAGACCCCTTCAGTATTGCAACTTGAGGCTTCATTTTTTTCCTTCAGTTCTTTCAGCTTGAGAAGTGCTGGCTGTCTTCTTCCCTTTTGGTTTTCTAACTCCAGTTGTTTGCACTTTTTGTCATAATACTTTACCTTGTATCAAGCCACCCTTTGAAATCTTTTGCTCAGCTCTTTTACTTCATCATTTTTCTGAAATCCTTTCTTGGATTTTAGGGCTTAGTGTTGAACTAAAGAGGATGATGACATTTTCTCTGGAGCAAATCAAGAATAGGACATCTATCTGTCATCATGTCTCAGTTCCACTGGAGTGGTGGGAGCAGGGTTGGAGGAAATGTGAACTCCACAGTGTACACTTTGCCTTCCTTTCTGTTAGAGGGGAGTATGATAGTTGGAGTTGTGTGTCAACTTGGCTGGACCCTGATTCTAAGTGGTATATGCAGTTGTGATGTGGTTATTCCCATGATGAGATCAGATATATATGTTTCGAGTAGCCAATATGTTGCAAGGGAGTTTCCCTAGGGGTGTGGCCTGCTTCCAGTATGTATAGGATATCTTGGGAAAATGAGACTCTTCTGTTGATCTGGATCCGTTGTGCTGCCTACAACTGTCCAAGAGTGAACAGTCCACCATTCAACCTGGTGATCTTAGAATTGTCGTCCACTGCAGTCAGCAGCCAGTATACTGCCTGCCAACCTTGAGCTCATCGGCCCCTACCGCTGCATGAGTAGGGAGGAGCTTTCGTATATAAGAAGCAACTTTGAGGAAGGTCTCCAGCTTATGGAGTGCTTGAATACCGTATGTAGCTGAGTCGTTTAGCATCCTGCCATGCTCTGTCCATCCTGGGACTTTCAATGGTCTTGAATCAATGGCCTGCTGTGTGGTTTGGTAGTATCAAGACTGTGCCTTCTCACTTGTCAACCTTGGGTTTGTTGGCCTTAGTAGCTAGCAGCTGCCTAAGTGAAGAGATTCTTCTAGTTTCAGTGGGCCGAGAGCAAGAGGCAGAGCTGAAGCCCAAGGTTGGGGGGCTTTCATCCAGCCCTTCGAGCCTGGCACTTAGAACTCAGACTTCTAACCTCCAAAACTGTAAAAAAATAAACTCCTATTTGTTCAAGCCATCCTACTTGTGGTATATTCCTGTCAGAGCGGCACTAGGTAACTAAAACAGGGAGAGAGAAACACAAACATTGTTTTTACTTCTTAATAGTTTTCAACGTTTGTCATTTACTTGTGAGAAGTGTTCATCTTACGGGGTTTTCTTTTCTCTTGTATAGTTCTCAAAGAACTTTGTATAAGAGATAACAAATATCTAATCGGTTATTAATCTGTGTCCTTGAAACAGTGTTAAGGCTGGTTTGGATTGCTGCAGTGATATATTTTTGTAAGAGAGTGGGAAGTAGGGGTTAAAAATATCATCAGAGAAGCTCTAACTCTGATAGAAGTTGATATCTGAAGTTGCTTTGTTTCATCCTTAAGTTTAAAATTACTCCCAAAGCATCTGGCTTTACATTTGTAAATGTGCTTCTAAGGATTTTGGTATCTGTCATTCAGGAGTAAGGATCACTTAGACCTCATTAACAGACAATATTCCCTCTGAAAATGACATGGTATCTGCTGTAATCCTAGAGTGTTTTAATAGTCTATTCTATGCTCAGCAATGAAACATTTCAAAAGTGACTGACAGCCAATTGATGTAATTCATGGTGATCTTTTGTGTTGACAGATCTTTAAAAAGTCATGGGAAATTACTACTGTACCCAGTGAAGCCGCCTCCTTTTTTTAAACTGCCAATATCCTGCAAAACAGGACAATTTTCTCTTTGACTGCCACTGTTTTTTTAATTCGATAACATGACACGATTCCTCCTTATTATTACGATTTCTTTTGATAGACAGAATGCCTTCCCTATAGGTAATGCTAATTTTAAAATAGAAATTTTTCAGTTCTCCAAATTAACTCTCTTACTTTTCTGACTTCCACATCAAGACAACCTTGCCAATAGCCACCTTCCCACTCAGGAAGAAGAGTGATTTAATTTAGACAACTTAAATTTTTGAAGTTATTTTAGTCCTCCTCTGAAGGAGAAACAGAATGAAAGGAAGAAGTTGATGAATTGCTTATTTTGGTGGGTAATTTTCCCTAGAGCATTCTAAAGTTAAAGACTGATTTTTTTGGTAATTTTATAGAAGATCATAATATTGTGTCCAAAACTCAAAGTCTCCAAATTCAGACTGTGGAGTGAAGAGGAAGGGGCTGCTGATCAATATGAAGTATTCTGATGAATTGTAGGGAATAAATAATACAGAGATCTAGCCCCAATATTGCCTTCACTTTTCATCTAAGAGAATATGTTAGAAGTACATCTCTAGTCTTTGTCCAAAATCATCATGTTTCTAAAGTAGCTCTTTTCCTCAGATCTTTAAGGTGATCCTTTGTTGTTGTTGTTGTTGTTAAGTGCCGTCGAATCGGCCCCGACTCATAGCGACCCCTCCTTGGGTTTCCGAGGCAGTATCACTACGGAAGTAGGAATGCCCAACCTTCCTTCCGAGGAGCGGCTGGTGGGTTTGAACTGCCAGCCGTCTGGTTAGCAGTCAAGTGCCTTAGGCACTGTGCTACCAGAGCTAAATATATATTAATATTCTACACTATGATATAGTAGGGGACCTCTGGTAGCATGGTGCCTAAGGCACTTGACTGCTAACCAGAAGGCTGGCGGTTCAAACCCACCAGCCACTCCTCAGAAGGAAGTTGGGGCAATCTACTTCTGTAGTGATACTGCCTTGGAAACCCAAGGAGGGGTTGCTATGAGTCAGGTCCAACTCAACGGCACATAACAACAACATGATATAGTAGGGGGTGCTCTGGTGATAGTGCCTAAGGCATTTGACTGCTAACCAGAAGGCTGGCGGTTCAAACCCACCAGCTACTCTTCAGAAGGAAGATTGGGCAATTTACTTCCCTAGAGATACCACCTCAGAAACCCAAGGAGTGTAAGTCTTACTGAAGTATCATTCCAGCTTTTAAATATTATTTTGAAATACCATTGAATTGTAAAAATATGTAGTACCTCCCTCATCCTCAGTTCCAATTTCTTCTTTTTGTTATTATCCCAGTCTCCCCATTTCTCATTATTTTACTAGACTAAAATAATGCTTAAATTCATTCACAGCCTTCTATGCTAAGACTTTCCTCAACTGCCACAACCCTACCACCAAATATATTCTTCTGAAAATGAAAAGCTAAATATGTAAGAAGAAAGAGAGAAAAATAAGGTTACATTTCATTCCTTTTTGATTTTCTCCTAGACTTTAGGTAATATAAACAATTTTCATATTTAAATAAGTAGTGGGTACCGTTCTTCCTGCACCCCCCACCCACACAACTTTTCTTTTTTTAGAGAATAGAATCAAAGCTCTGAGTGGTGTAGATAATGACAGACCCAGAATTTGGTACTTGAACCTAATGTATACAAACATACAGTATTCCAGGGCTGCCATTTTACGGACTTCTTATGCTAAAGAGCTGTGGTAGCATAGTGCCTAAGGCACTCCTCGGAAGGAAGATTGGGCAATCTACTTCCGTAATGATACTGCCTCGGAAACCCAAGGAGAGGTCGCTATGAGTCGGGTCCAACTCCATGGCACATAACAACAATAGCAACATAGGGTTGTTAAGAGTTGAAATCGACTTGATGGTCGTAGGTTTGCTTTGGGTTTTATGCTAAAAAACACTGTCACAAGTCATTTAGGTGATTTTAAAATCAGAAGTCAGATTACTTGGATTATGCAATCTAGAGAAAATTATTTTCCTTTTTGTTACAATAAAAAGAGAGTGATAATTATGCCCATTTAATCTACTTCTCCAGGTTGCTGGGAAGACAGTATAAGAAAATGAATTATATAGTGTTCCAAACTTTAAATCTCTGTACAGACAATGATTGTTATTCTTCCTTGATCATGTCCTCTCAAAATAATTTTTAGAATATGGTTACTATTATCTTACCAATATTTTTTAGACCTTCTTCTATAAGAGAATGGAAATAGTATTTATAACAGAGTATCTTGGTTCTCTAGTGCTGCTATAACAGAAATACCACAGATGGATGGCTTAACAAACAGGAATTTATTCTCTTACAGTTTAGAAGGCTAGAAGTCCAAGTTCAGAGTGCTGGTTCTAGGGGCTAGGTGATAGCCTCTCGACTGTGGGCTTCAGCTCTGCCTCTAGTTCTTAGGCCCATTGGAGCTGGAGGCGTCTTTCTGACTCATACAGCTACCGACTGCTAGGGCTGATGAACCCAGGCCAATAGGTAAAATGGCATACTCCCAAGATTGGCAGGCAGTACATCAGGCCACTGGTTCAAGTGCAGATACAATCCCAGAATTATCAGACAACACGGCATGGCACTGGTTCAAGTCCAGGAACTGGAGAAGAAAACTTGGCCAAATGCACAATCCAAATTATGTCAAAACGCTAGAGACCTTTCTCAAAGCTTCTCCATATATACTGGAAGCAGGCAACACCCTAATGGCAGCTCCTTTTCTGCCAATTAATGTCTCACAGCAGATTCAACCATGGAGGTGATTACAGTCTCATCATGGGGAATAATTATATCCAGTTGCCAAGACACTCAGACCCATGACCCAGTCATGTTGATATACAACCTTAACTGCCACACAGAATATTTATCCTCATGATAACTCTGTGGATTAGAAATTACTAACATTCTCAAGATAAGGAAATAGGTTAGAGAAGTTAAGAAACTTTCCTAAGATCAGTAATTTCTAACTCTTAATATTGTCATTTCATCATTTCCCTGACGTAAGTGTTCATGTTCTCTCTGCCATACCTGATGTAGTTTGTTAATACTGCAATTTTGTTAATACTGCAATTTATTCCACCATTACTGTCTGTCATGCCTAATTTTAAAGCCATTTCAAGTAGCCTTTTTCTTTTAGTAAAAATTCATTTATTAGCTAATTTGGCCAATTATTTATTGGTAAACACTATGCTAAACTCTAGCAGTTTTTGTTCTTAGTCTAGTCTTTAAACAGAAGAAAATGTGTTTAAAATCGAATGTCAAGCTCCTGTAATAGTGGGGAATACAAGATGTTTTGAGTGGTCAGAGAAGGCTTCTTGAGGAAGTTACACTTACATCTGTGCCTTAACATACTCTACAAAAAACAGATGGCCTCTGCCATAATGCCTTTTGCTTTTTATTTTGTTTTTGTACTTGCAGATTTATATTGAGTCATTCATCCTTCAGTGAATAGTCAAATATGATTCTTATATGTGTTCATTGTTTTCTAGCTTGTCCAGATTATCATCAATACAACACACTTGGAGAAATCCTGCAAATATTTGGAAGAATTTATTACCAATATCACTAATGTGCTTCCAGAGACAGTCCACACCACCAAGCTTTATGGGACCACAACTTTTAAGGTGAGAAGATCTCAGAATATAGTGACACAGATTCTGGTATGCATAGTTTGGGGCATTCTACCCAGCATGACTTTGTTTCCCCCAGGATGCATTAGTGTGATAACATGCTTTTGAGAATAAGTACTCTGGAATTTTTCAAATTCCTTCTCTACCTCCTTAGAAAAGTAGATATAAGTGTTTGTTTTTGGATATTTAAACTAAAAAAAATAATCTTAAGCTGTGTTCCCTAAACTCTTCCTTATATTTTATACATGAAAATGGCTCTTTCCTAAGTTGGCCCTCATCACAGTCAAGAATTCTTAAGAATGGCCTGGATCATCATGGTTATAGTTAACATCAACATTCCTTAAAAATTTTTAGTGGGCTGTTTTTTCCTTTCTGTATCTTGTGTCCAATTTTTTATCCTACTTTTTAGTCAGAATTTTTTACCCCTTGCTATTTGTTCTGGTTACCTAGGGCTGCTCTGACAAGAATATACCACAAATAGGATGGCCTTAGCAAACAGGAGTTTATTCTCTTACAGTTCAGGAGGCTAGAAGTCCAAATTCAAAGTGCTAGCCCCTAGAGGCTGTATGAAAGCCCCTCAGCCTTGGGGTTCAGCTCTGCCTCCTGCTCCTGGCTCACTGGAGCTAGAGGCTTTTCTTCACTCAGACAGCTGCTGGCTGCTGAGACTGATAAACCCAAGGTTGAAAGTAGAAAGGCACAGTTCCGATGTTACCAAACCACCCGGCAGGCCATTAATTCAAGTCCATTGTAAGTCCCAAGGTTGGCAGGGTATGGCAGGCTGCTGAACAACGACACGGCTACATGCAGGGTCCAAGCGTGCCATAAGCTAGAGACTGTTCCCGAGGCTTCTCCTTATTTACAGGAAGCAGACCACATCCCAAAGGCAGCTACTCAGCTGCCTGTGATAGATCCCACAATGGAGTTGATTGCCAGTCTCATCATGGGGAAGAAACACCACCAGCTATCCAGCCACTCAACCAGGCCAAGCCAAGTTAACATACAAATTTAACTACCACATTATTAAAGTTAGCAACTTTATATTCATCTCACAAGTCCTTGTCAGTAGTTTTGATCCAATGTTGCATTGAAAAGGAAATATGACACCCCTGTTCAGCAAAAGAAGGATTAATAGTAGATGAGTTTCTGGAGGGTGAGTGCCTTATTTTAGAAGATCCTTTAGAAACTATGTTATATTGCCATGTGAAGGCATTTGACTGCTAACCCGAAGGCTGGTGGTTCAAACCCACCAGCCACTGCTTGGAAGGAAGACTGGGCAATCTACTTCTGTAGTGATACTGTCTCGGAAACCCAAGGAGGGGTTGCTCTGAGTCAGATCCAACTTGACAGTAGTGAGTTTTTTTTTTAGTAACAGGGCAACACTAAACACTAAAAAGGTGGATTCTGACATGATGCCTAACTTGTATGGTTTGAGATTTTGTTATTAATGGTATTTCATTGATTTGGTTTTGAATATTCTGTATCATCCTTTTGAAATTCATAAATTGATCTCAGATACACACTTGAAATCATGATTTATGCCCCTAGTGCTGTTCACTTTTTCTCATCCTTTTGTCTCTTTCCTTTTTTAGACAGTGGTCCCTTCCACTGAGAGTAGACCTAAAAGGATAAATCATATTTAATTCATATTGCTTATTATATTTTATCAGAGAAAAAATTATTATGACCTACTTATTTTCTGTTGTAAGAAAGAATGGGATGTTCACCCAGAAAATATTTCGAATGTACTTATGTGATAAGGTCAACTGCTAGATTGCATTGCATATTAATGATGTTACATGGATTGTTTCTAATTACCTACCAAATTACTTAAAACTTCATTATACATTCATATTGTGTTCATATCATTACTTCCAAATTTTTCAATAATGTCTTATTACATTAATATATTTTAGAGAGGAAAAGACTTATTTAATAATGAGGTCCCAAGGAGCTCTGGTGGCTGAGTGCCTAAGACATTTGACTGCTAACCAGAAGGTTGGTGGTTCAAATCCACCAGCCACTCCTTGGAAGGAAGATGGGGCAATCTATTTCTGTAGTGATACTGCCTCAGAAACCAAGGAGGGGTCACTATTAGTTGGATCTGACTTGACAGCAGTCAGTAAGAATAAGGAAGAATATATGACAAGAGCTTTAAGGACTTCAAAATGACCTTAGATAATTTAATATAAATTATAATTACTCTCTGTAATTATAATTTTACCTATCAGTTTGTTGTACTGTGGCTTGCATGTTGCTGTGAGGCTGGAGGGCTATGCCTTCAGTATATCAAATACCAGTAGGGTTACCCATGGTAGCAATGAAGGAAGTGAAAACACGATTCATAAAAAAAAATGAGTTCAGCATAGAAAATTATATGGAACAAAGAAATTAACGCTACCAAAAATCACATAACAAAAATGACAGCAACAAATTCATACTTGTTGATATTTACATATTGACAAGGAACTTGTCTCTAGAATTTATAGAAAACTCCAACACCTCAACAGCAAAGGAATTAACAATCCAATTGAAAAATGGGCAGAAGACATGAATAGACACTTCACCAAGGAGGATATTCAGGTGGCCAGCAAATACGTGAAGAGATGCTCATGATCGTTAGTCATCAGAGAGATGCAAATCAATACAACAATGAGATACCATCTTACCCCAGCCCTGATGGGAAGGTTCAGTGAGACAGAAAAGAACAAAAGCTGATGGGGATGTGGAGAGATTGGGACTCTAATACATTCTGGTGGGACTGTGAAGTGATAAAACCACTGTGGAAAGCAGTATGCCAATTCCTTAGAAAACTGGAATTGGAGATACCATTTGACCTAGCAATCTCATTGCTAGGTATATAGCCTAGAGATGTGAGAGCCAGGACAGGCAAAGATAAATGCAGACCCATGTTCATTGCAGTACTACTTACAGTAGCAAAAAGATGGAAACAACCAATGTGCCCATCAGTGGAAGAATGGATGACCCAACTATGGTACATACACACAATGGAATGCTATGCAGCACTAAAGAATAATGTAAAGTCTGCAAAACACTGCATAACATGGATGAACTTGGAGGACATTATGCTTAGTGAAATAAGTCAATCACAGAAGGACAAATATAGTATTACTTCATTGTTGTGGAAGGTCAAGGAAAGGTTTATATATGGAGGGAAACTTTCATTTTTGGTTACCAGGGGTGGGAGGGGAGAAGAGGGAACACTGAAAAAAAAAAAAAGAAAAAAAAAGCATTGCCCCTTGCCACTTTAATTTTGTGTATTTCACTGCACATAAATGGTATTTCAATAAAATGCATTTAAAAAAAAATAATAACCTTAAAAAAGAGCAAAGTTGGAGAAGTTACACTTCCCTATTTGAAAACTTACTGCAAAGTAAGAGTAATCAAGATAGTGTGATACTGGCATAAGGATAGACAAATAGATCAATGGAAAAGAACTGAGAGCCCACAAATAATCCTAGGGGTGGAGGGAGATAGGCCATGAGTTCCTTTTTTAGGTGATGAAAATGTTAAAAAATTGATTGTTAAACATTGATTGTGGTGGTGGTTGCACAACATGAATATACTAGAAACTATTGAATTTGCGGCAGGGAGCAATGGCAGACAGTGCCAGTAGGAACAGGTTGGGAGAAGCCCAGGAAGTGAGCAGAGCAGTTGGAACATCTGAGGGAGAGGAACTTGTTTGTCAGTTTGTTGTACTGTGGTGGCTTGCTTATCGCTGTGAGGCTGGAGGCTGTGCCAGGAGGGATTCCTGTGGTGGACCGGTTTTGGTGCAGCTTACAGACTGAGAAAGACTTGGAAGAAGAAAGAGGTCATTTGCTTCTCAAAGAATTGGCCAATGAAAACCTTATGAATAGTAATGAAACACTGTTTGATGTATTACTGGAAAATTTTATGAATATCCCTGAAACATTGTCTAATACAGTGCCGGAAGATGAACCCCTCAGTTCGGAAGTCACTGAAAATATGCCTGGGAAAGAGCTGCCTCATCAGAGTAGAGCCTACCCTAATGATATGGATAAAGTAGAGCTTTCAGGGCCTCCATTTGCTAAAGTGACTCAATATGAGAAGAAACAGCTGAAAATATCCATTGATAATCAGAGCTTGGAACATATGAAGTATGAATCTAGGAAAATTGGAAGTTGTCAAAAATGAAATGGACTGTATCAAGATTGATAATCCTAGGCATTAGTGGGCTGAAGTGGACTGGTTTTGGCCATTTTGAATCAGATAACCATAGGATCCACTGTGCCGGGAATGACAAATTGAAGAGGAATGGTATGGCATTTATTGTCACAAAGAAGGTTTCAAGATCTTTCCAGAAGTACAGTGCTGTCAGTGATAGGATAATATCCATACACCTACAAGGAAGACCAAGAGCTCTGGTAGCATAGTGCCTAAGGCACTTGACTGCTAATCAGAAGGCTGGCGGTTCAAACCCACCAGCCACTCCTCGGAAGGAAGGTTGGGCAATCCTACTTCCGTAGTGATAACTGCCTCGGAAACCCAAGGAGGGGTCACTATGAGTCGGGGCCGACTCGATGGCAAAACAACAACAAGGAAGACCAGTTAATATGACTATTATTCAAATTTATGCACCAACCACCAAAGCCAAGATGAGGAAATTGAAGATTTTTGCCAACTTCTGCAGTCTGAAATTGACCAAACATGCAATCCAGATGTGTTGATTATCACTGGTGACTGGAATGTAAAAGTTGGAAACAGAGTTACCAGTAGTTGGAAAATTTGTCCTTGGTGACAGAAATAATGCTGGAGATCACATGATAGAATTTTGCAAGACCGATGACTTATTCATTGTTAATACGTTTTTTCAACAACACAAATGGTGGCTAAACATGTGGACTTCACCAGATGCAGTACACAGGAATCAGATTGACTACATCTGTGACAAGAGGCGATGGAGCTCAATATGTTCAGCCAAAACAAGGCCAGGAGCTGATTGTGGAACACATCATCAACTGGTCATTCACCAGTTGAAGTTGAAGTTGAAGACCATTAAAACAAGTCTGTGAGAGCCACAATATGATCTTGATTACATCCCTCCAGAATTTAGAGAGCATCTAAAGAATAGATTTGATGCATTGAACACCAATGACCGAAAACCAGAGGAATTGTGGGATGACATCAACAACATCATCCATAAAGAAAGCAAAAGGTCATTAAAAAGACAGGAAAGGAAAGACCCAAATGGATGTCAGAAGAGACTCTGAAACTTGTCCTTGAACGAAGAGTAGCTACAGCAAAGGGAAGAAATGACAAGATAAAAGACCTAAACAGAAGATTTCAAAGAGCAGCTCAAGAAGACAAAGTCAGTTATTATAATGAAAGGTGCAAAGACATGGTGCTGGAAAGCCGAAAGAGAAGAATGCCCTCAGCATTTCTCAAGCTGAAAAAACTGAAGAAGAAATTTAAGCTTTGAGTTGCAATATTGAAAGATTCTATGGGCAATATATTGAATGATGCAGGAACCATCAAAAGAAGATGGAAGGAATACACCGAGTCACTGTACCAAAAAGAACTGGTTGATGTTCATCCATTTCAGGAGGTGTGGCATATGATCAAGAACCAATGGTATTGAAGGAAGAAGTCAAAGCTGCACTGAGGGAAGTGGCGAAAAACAAAGCTCCAAGAATTGATGAAATACCCACTGAGATGTTTCAACACACAAATGCTGCACTAGAGGCACACACCTGACTATGCCAGGAGATTTGGAAGACAGCTACCTGGACAAATGACTGGAAGAGATCCATTATTGTACCCATTCCAAAGAAAGGTGATCCAACAGAGTGTGAAAATTATCAAACAATATCATTAATACCACACACAAGTAAAATCTTACTGAAGAAAATTCAAAAACAGTTGCACCAATATATTGACAGAGAACTTCCAGAAATGCAAGCTGGATTCAGAAGAGGATGTGGAACAAAGGATATCATTGCTGATGTCAGATGGATCTTTGCTCAAAGAATACCAGAAAGATGTTTGGGAGCTCTGGTAGCTTATTGCCTAAGGCATTTGATTGCTGACCAGAAGGTTGGCAGTTCAAATCCACCAGCCACTTCTGAGAAGCAAGATTGGGTGATCTACTTCCATAGTGATACCACCTTGGAAACCCAAGGAGGGGTTGCTATGAGTTGGCTCTGACTCGACAGCAGTATTTACTTATGTTTTGTTGACTATGCAAAAGCATTTGATTGTGTGGATCATAACAAATAATGCATAACACTGAGAAGAATGGGAATTCCCAAACACTTAATTATACTCGTAAGGAACCTTTACATAAACCAGGAGGCTGTCGTTTGAACAGAACAAGGGAACACTGCATGGTTTAAAATCAAGAAGGGAGTGTGTCAGGGTTGTATCCTTCCACCATTGTTGTTGTTGTTATGTGCCATCAAGTCGGACCCGACTCATAACGACTCCTCCTTGGGTTTCCGAGGCAGTATCACTATGGAAGTAGATTGCCCCATCTTCCTTCCGAGGAGTGGCTGGTGGGTTTGAACCGCCAGCCTTCTGGTTAGCAGTCAAGTGCCTTAGCCACTATGCTACCAGAGCTCCTCCATAGTTATTTAATTTATATGCTGAGCAGATAATCTGAGAAAATGAATTATATGAAGAATTATGTGGCATCAGGATTGGAGGAAGACTCATTAACACACTGCAATAGCCAGACGATACAACTTTGCTTGCTGAAAGTGAGGATTATGTGAAGCACGTACTGATGAAGATTGAAGACTCTAGTCTGTAGTAGATTATACCTCAATATAAAGAAAAGAAAAATCCTCACAACTGGACCAATAAACAGCATCATGATAAATGGAGAAAAGTTTGAAGTGTTAAAGACTTCATATTACTTCATTCTACAATCAACACCAATGGAAGCAGCAGTCAAGACATCAGATGACATTTTTCATTGGACAAATCTTCTGCAAAAGACCTTTTTCAAGTGCTAAAGAGCAACGATGTCTCCTTGAAGACTAATGTGAGGCTATCCCAAACCATGTTATTTTCAATCTCCTCTTATGCATGTGAGAGTTGGACAATAAATCAGGAAGACTGAAGAATAGTTGATGCTTTTAAGTTGTGGTGTTGGTGAAGAATACTGAGAGTACCATGGACTGCTTAAAGAACTAACAGATCTGTCCTGGATACAGTGTAGCTGGAATGTTCCTTGGAAGCGAAAATGGCCAAACTTCATCTACCTACTTCAGTCATGTTGTTAGAAGGAACCATGCCCTGGAGAAGGATATCATGCTTGGTAAAGTCTAGGGTCAATGAAAAAGTAGATGGCCCTCAACAAGATGGATTGAGACAGTGACTACAACAATGGGCTCAGGTATAGCAGGGATTGTGAGGCTGGCACAGGACTGGGCAATGTTTTGTTCTGTTGTACACAGGGTTGCTAAGAGTTGGAGGCAACTTGACAGCGCCCAAGAACAACAACAGATAATAGAGAGTCAGGGAGTTAGAATACCAGGTTCATTTATTAGTTCTGTCATATGGGGGATATGTAAAATCTACTGCTATTCTTCCCAATCAATGTTTCAAATTCTTATATCGAGGGCTTTTCAAATTATTTGAAGTCTTATGGTCAGAAATCTTTCCAAAGCATGGCTTGAGTGTTTTGTGACATTGAAAATTCTGAGGGAAAGTTTAAGACAGACAAGACACCATAGGATTGAACAGCCAGTTGAATACTTACTTAGAGAAGGAGAAGTTCTAGAGACCACTAAAGGTCATGTTGACAGTGCTTATTGGAAACACTGATTGCTTAAAACACATTGAAAGTTTATTTTTACCAGCGCTGTTTCACACCAGCTAACCCAGAACTCAGTATAAACATGGCAATTATAACAGCTACATGTTGTGTATTTTCCTAAGCTACTGTTTCCAGAAAACATTCCCTTGCAGTTGGAAACCTTTATGCTGTAAAAAGGCAAAAAGTATCAAGGTATTTTCTCGCAGAATTCTCTACTGTTGCTGCCATATGTGACATAATCAAACAGTCATTCTTAGCTTTCCTTATTCGTAGAATTTCCTCCCTCTCTTATGAAAGAGAATGAAGGACTTTATCCATTTCTTCCAGCAAAATTTTGCTTGAGTGTCTACTGTGTGACAGTTTGGTAGGGTCTTGGGAAGGAAGAGGAAAAATACTTAGTTCTTGGAGTTAGAATTTGTGTTGTGACCTACAGTGAGGACAGACACAGTATGTTCTATAAAAAACTATGCAAAAGGTACTAGAACAATACGTTAAATGCATTCCATTTCTTATCAATTCATCAAGTTTTTATGAAGCATCTTGACTGCTAACAAGAAGGCTGGCAGTTCAAACCCACCAGCCACTCCTCGGAAGGAAGGTTGGGCAATCTACTTCCATAGTGAAACGGCCTCAAAAACCCAAGGAGGTGTTGCTATGAGTTGGATCTGACTTGATGGCAGTGTGTCGGTTCTTTTTTGGTTACTGTGTACCAGGCATGTTATAAAACAATTTAACTAGTTGCTGTCAACCATGTGTTTCAGAGTAGAACTGCACTCCATAGGGTTTTCAATAAATGAGTAATTTCAATAAATGACTCTGTAAATGAGTTGGCTGAGCTTAAATTCTAGTGAGGTAGTTGCTTTGTATCAGAATTGACAGGATGGCAGTGGTGTTTTTGTTTGTTGGTTTGTTTTTAGTGGTAAGGATTAGTAAGAAAAATAAATTACCCAGATGAAACGAGAAATATAATCATTTGGATTCTATTAACATTCTAGTCAGAGAGGATTATGCAGTAGTAGGTATTAGTGTGTTCAAGGAATAGCAAAGAGTTTTATCTGGTATCTATGACTGGTAGTAGAAGTAGTAGGAGATCAGGAATCAGAGGATTTCTAGTCCCGTAGACCACAGTAAATACCTTAGATTTTATTCTGAGATGTGAAATCATTAGTAGATTGGTGGTGATGGTGACGATATGATTTATATTTTTAATGTGTGACACTGGTTGTTGTGAAAAAAAATTAACCATAGAATAATGGAGGAACAAGACAAACCTGTTCAGAGGCTATTATAGTAGTACACATAAGAGATTATGAGTGTTAGGTATGAAAGTGGTAAGATATATTTTTAAAAGTTGAGACAACAGGACTTACTGCAGAACTGGGTATGGGTTTATAAGATAGAGAGTAGGGTCAAGGATAATTTCAAGGTTTTTAACTGAGCAAACTTGATGAATGGTGGTACCATTGAGCTGTGGAATAGTGAGAGAATTGCACATTTGGGAAAAGACAGGTAGAATCAGCACTTGCACTTTTGATATGTAAGCTTGAGTGATTTAGTATAATTATCTGCATAGAGATGTTAAATAGACAGGGCAAAGTCAAAGCTAGAGATAAACATTCAGGATTCATCAGATGGCATTTAAAACCATGGCACTAGATTTTTTCTGGGAATTTAGTGTAGATAGATGAAAGGTGGGAGGATTGAGCTCTGAGAGACTTCAACATTGAAAGGTCTAGAAAAGGAGGGGACTTTTACAGAGGATGTTGTTGTTGTTGTTATGTGCTGTTGAGTCGGCCCCGACTCATAGCAACCCCTCCTTGGGTTTCCACTACGGAAGTAGATTGTCCAGCCTTCCTTCCGAGGAGTGGCTGGTGGGTTTGAACCGCCAGCCTTCTGGTTAGCAGTCAAGTGCCTTAGGCACTATGCTACCAGAGCTCCTTTTACAGAGGATGAGTTGTACTTATCCCAACTTTGGGACCTCAAAAGATGTTACAGAAAAGGTACAATTGGACTGTTTTGGGGGACCAGCAGTGGCTATCCAAACAGAGAAAGGATGAGAAGGGGGTGAGAGATATTATAAGGAAAAGTAACTTCATGTACAAAAATAAAGGGATAATATAAAATCAGGCTTATTCAGGGTAGAATAACTCATTGTCACAGGGGTGACAGCGAGAAATAGAAGTAGGTAGATGCAAACTTGCGAAGTACTTTGTTTTGTATTGATAGATAATTTGGACTTAATCCTAAAGTTTTTAATGACTTTAAGCAAGGGAATATTGCATTGGAAAAAAAAAAAATCACTCTACCTTGTGTAATTAAAAGTGAAGAAGAAAGGAAGAAATAAATAAACCACAATTACACAAAATTCAGCATCAGAGGAGAGTAAATACCTAGAATATTTTGTGCAACCCTACACTAGTAAATCTGAGAATATTAAGAAAACATATGAATAAAAATGATTCAAGAAGATATAGGAAACCCAAATTGACTAATAACCATGAAAGAAATGAGAATATTATTAAAGACTTATTAAAATTGGACAGGGTCTAGATGGTTTCACCAGTAAATTCCTTTAGGTCTTTAAGAAATAGATAATTGCTGTTTAATTTAGTAGCTATTGCAGATCATTGAGGGAGAAGGAAAGTATCTCAGTTATTTTTTGTAAAATCCACATTTTTTGTTGTTCTTATGTGCCATCGAGTTGTCTCTGACTCATTGAGACCTTATGTACAACAGAACAAAACACTGCCTGGTCCTGTGCCAGTCTCACAATCCGTACTATACCTGAGCCCATCACTGCAGCTACCGTGTTGGTCCATCTTGTTGAGGGCCTTCCCCTCTTTCATTGACCCTCCACTTTACCAAGCATGACATCCTCCTCCAGGGAATGGTTCTTTTTGACAACATGACCAAAGTAGGTAAGACGAAGTCTGGCCACGTTTGCTTCCAAGAAGCATTCCAGCTGCACTTCTTCCAGGACAGATTTGTTAGTTCTTTTAGCAACCCATGATACTTTCAGCATTCTTCACCAACACCACAACTCAAAAGCATCAACTCCTCTCTGATCTTCCTTTTTCATTGTCCAACTCTCACATGTGTATGAGGCGATTGAAAATACCATGGCTTGGGTTAGGCTCATGTTAGTCTTCCAGGAGATACCGTTTCTCTTCAGTGCTTGAAAGAGGTCTTTTGCAGCAGATTTGCCCAATGCAATACATCTTTTGAAGTCTTGACTACTGCTTCCATTGGTGTTGATTGTAGAACTGAGTAATATAAAGTCTTCAACAACTTCAGTGTTTTCTTCATCTATTGTGATGCTGCTTATTGGTCCAGTTATGAGGATTTTTGTTTTCTTTATATTCTTTTTATTGAGATGTAATCTATACAGTAGACAGACAGATAACAATGATTCAAAAAATGGAGAAAGCACAAAAATAATCTCAATAATAAAAGGCGATTATTGATATAAAAATCCAAAATAAAATATTAAATAAAATTCAGAAGTACATACAAAGAAAATAAGGATAGAAATAATGCAAAGATGATTGGTATTAGACAGTTGTTTAAAATTATTCTGTATTTTAAGAGGCAGAGCTGAAGGCCATGGTTGAAAGGCTTTCACCCAGCCCCTAGAGCCTGACA
>NW_006921941.1:98075-99306 GCF_000298275.1 Orycteropus afer afer | reverse complement strand
TTCCGAGGAGTGGCTGGTGGGTTTGAACCGCCAGCTGTCTGGTTAGCAGGCAAGTGTCTTAGCCACTATGCTACCAGAGCTCCCATATATATATGTATATGTATATGTATATGTATATGTATATGTATGTATATATATATATGTATATATATATATGTATATATATACATACACACGTTATCCTCTATTTTGAAAGATTAAAGGATGGGAAAAAAAATGAGTATTTGGGAAGAAACCAAAATGGCATCCATTCCCCTTAATAAAGTAAGTATGGAAGGACATTGTTAAAAGATTATCATACAAGTTTATAAAGATATAAGCAGAGAAATGCTCATTGAAATATTGTTTATAAGTAAATATAGTGACTGACTATATTATAATATGTAGTCAATACACTTAAAAATCACGCAGCCATTTTAAAAAAGATGAGGTGGAAATGTATTAAAGATGTATTTGTGAGTGGAAAATAATAAGACTGAAGAACATTATTTACAATATCATCCCATTTTATGTAAAACTGCGTAGGTTCGCATATTCATAAAGAGATATATTAAGGAATATGCTCTAAAATGTTATCTGATTTTCTCTGGTAGAAGAATTTTAGGATTTTTATTTATACTTTTTTTGATTTCTTAAATATTTTATAATCATTTGAAGTGTTGTTATCGATGTTGTTGTTATGTGCCATCAAGTCGACCCCGACTCACAGTGACCCCTCCTTGGGTTTCCAAGGCAGTATCACTACAGAAGTAGGATTGCCCAACCTTCCTTCCGAGAAGTGGCTGGTGGGTTTGAACCACCAGCCTTCTGGTTAGTAGTCAAATGCCTTAGGCACTATGCTTCCAGAGCTCCTTCATTTGAAGTATTGTTATCGATAGAAAACATTTATTTATTTTGCTTTGGCTTTAAAAAATAGTTAGGTAGTTAATATGAGCAGAATAGCATATAGTTAAAAGAGGTGAGTTAGAAATTTCCTTTAGTACCTCAGATGAAAATGGAGAGGAGGGTGTAAATTAGAGAGAAATTTAGGAGCTAGAATTTATAGGGCACAGTGAATAACTATGGAAAAAAAAGAAAGGAATTGTAAAAACGGCAAGGAGGCCACATGTTCTGACCTCCTGTAATCCCACGAGAGGAAGACAGGATTACCAGCAGTAACCCAAGGCCTATTACTGCAAGGCCAGACATGCTGCCTCCCTCCAGCCCTTTCACCAACTGTTCCTCCCAAAGC
>NW_006921941.1:74369-97675 GCF_000298275.1 Orycteropus afer afer | reverse complement strand
GGTCAAACTAGCCAATCATAGCATCAGAACTCTAAGCACATGAGAGAGAGTGGGCACCTCCCAGAACATTGTTTTTTGCCACTCCCAACAGAAATACTCCAGGTGGACAACTTCAGCAATCAGGAGCTCCTCAGTTGCTCATAGCAAATCCCACCTTGGAGTTTATAAACACATATGGGTAGAAAAGCCACACTAAGTAATTTATACTATACTGCAGGAATCCAGTATGTTGCTCAGATCTCTGCCTTAACTGCCTGAGTAGAAAGTGAGGAATATGGAGAATTTTGTTTTGGACCTAGTAAGTTCAAAGTGTCTGTGGGTCGGAGATACCTAGGAAGCAGTCAGATATCTAGGTTTAGAATAAGGGTGGGTTGGAATAGGATCTACATTAAAGACAGAGATACTGCAAGCCATAGGAATTGCTGGAATCCCCAGAGAAAGAGATTTGTGGCCAGAAAATAAAAGGAAAACTATGTCATGAAGGCCAAGGGAGGACAGAGTTTTAAGCAGAGAATGTTTAATAGAAATCAAGTAAAATCAGATTGAAAATTGAACACTGTATATAGTAGCAAGGAGGTCATTGGTTACCTCAGACCAATCCATGTTGGTGGATTGCTAGCATCAGAATCTTGGATTGTCCTGGTACAATGTTGATCCTTAAGTCTTGAAAATATTTTTCTTAGAACAGATATCCCATAGCACTTCTTAGAGCTTTTATTTAATATGCTAATGTGCATCATGAATTTTTATACAGGGTTTCTCAAACTTATTTGATCCAGGAACTCTTTTGCTGCTGCTTTAGCATCTTACGGGGCTACCATCGAACACATTTTAGGAAACACTGGAGTATACTAATTTCTCAGGAAGCTTAATGATAAAGAAGGGAGAAATGTAGGAGAGTAACCAGTAGAAATATATAACATTAAGAGTTTTGTTCTTTTAAGTAAGTTGAAACTTCCGAATACTTATAAGTGAAAGGAAATAAGCCAAAAGATTCAGAGAGGTTTTTATTAAAGGAAAAGTTCTTGGACTCTCAGAAGAAAGAAAGGGAATAGGATCCTGAGAGCAAGTTGAGCTTTGAACTGGCATAAGAAAGTAAAAAGGATACAGATAGCTGAGGCCAGTGAAGACAATTTACCCATTTAGTTAAGTAGAATAATACTTTGTCTTGTAGACAAAAAGAAAAAAAAAAAAAAGAAGGCTTCACTATGCTTTTGAAAAAAGAAACATTAGTGGAGAGTGTGATATTACTCAGTATTCCCAATTACATTACTTAATAGATGTAGGAGTAAAGTGACTCCAAGCATATATTTCTGCCTTCCCCATATTGTGGCTTATCTGTAGTTTGCCCAATGTATAGTTTACCTAATCTTTCAAATTTTATATTATTTCATAGGATGCTAGGCATGCAGCTGAAGAAGAGATTTATACCAATTTAAACCAGAAGATTGACCAGTTTCTACAACTGGCAGACTACGACTGGATGACGGGAGATTTTGGCAACAAAGCTAGTGATTACCTAGTAGACCTCATTGCCTTTCTACGTAGCACCTTTGCTGTATTCACACACCTTCCTGTAAGTGACAGTTGCTCTTACTTTGTGCATAATATAGAAAAGCATTTCCCTTAAGGTCTAATTTAGTGAGGTTGTTAGTTTCTGATTTAATTAGTCAGGAAGTTATTTAGTATGTAAAAGATCACACTATAATTTTCAACTCCTAATGAGGATCAGAGACTTTTTCCATAATTTTTTCATTTACTTTTGTATTTTATTTATTCTGAAAATGGTCCCTAACATCGTGTCTACTTATCTTCCTGGTAACTTGAAGGTAATTAGTACACAGACATAATCAAAGCTTTGGTAGAGATAAAAGAGAAATTTAGGAGTTAGAATTTCAGATGTCCTGCTTTCAACTCTAGAATTTCCGTTTAATTTTTTTTTTTTTTTTAATACACTCAAATTCTCTGGAGAAATTCTCTTTTTTTCTACTTTTTTTTTCTGTATTTTTGCAAACATATTAGTCTGCCATTTTAAAGTCATTGTTTGCTAACTCTATTGTATAATATACCTGGATCTGTTTGATTTTTCTCTTGATTATTGGTCTTGATTATGTAGTCTTGCTTTATACAATTCTGGTATTTTTTGATGGATGTTAGATATTGTGTTTAAAACATGTAGAAGTTTCACATGATATTATCTTCTAGTCACCTTTCCCTTTGCTAAGTTGTTTGAATGAGTGGGTGGATGGTGGTTTGAGGCTGATCATGAATTCAGTTTTGGTTGCCTCTGTGACTACGATGTGGTTCTGAAGGGCTTTATAAAGAACATGACAGGTTGTTGTATGTTCAGCACCAAGAGCACTATGGAAATTCCCACTTTTCAGAGAAACCTTATATTTTCAGCCTTCTGCCTTCTGCCTTCTTTAGTTTCAAAATTTGACAGATATCTTGAGAGAAAGTCTGATTCTGTATTTGGGACCTTCCACTTCTCTGCTTCTAGTCACACATAACTGCCAAAAGCATATCTGAGTTTTTTAAATCCTAACAGACTCTCTGTTAAGAGCCCAAGTCTAGATTCTTTGTGGTACCCAGAGCAGCGTTGCCACCAGCAAAAAAAAAAAAAAGTGCTTGGAGATTGTCAGTGTCAATTTACCACTCCCTTAAAAGCTTTCAGCTATGGATCTTCTCCCGAGCAAATCATTTTTCTGAAACACTTTGAGACTGTGGGAAATTTTAACTTTCCTTTTCCAAGATTTTGAGTCTTTAGTCTCCTCTGCTATATAGCTTTAGAATTCACAAATGTTTTAAGGAGAAAATTGGCCTTCAAATCTTCAATTTTGGTACTCTACCCCATGCATGCAGCAAAACCTCCCTGGTTTCTTTCACCCCAGGCAGTAAGTTTCTGTGTGAATCTAACAGATTCTCAATCTGTTGCCTATGTTCAGGTTTAGCATATGCCCCCAGGAACAGCTGTAGATCCTCAGCTCACCTTTGAAAGGTACTACCTTCCCTGCAATTTTATTCCTTTTTATCCTCATTGCTTCACTGCCTTCTGATGTCTTTGGACTTATGTAAGTTTTTCCAACTGAACTTTCTAGTTGTTCTTACTGAGAGAACTGGCCTACATAAAATAATGTCTTTTTTTTTCTTTTTAGCCTCATCCTGTTACCAAAACCATACAAAAGTAGCCCAAAAAGGAAAATCCAAACTAATCTTACTTAAAATTATGGATTTAAAATATAAATAAATAAAATTGTTGCAAATGAATTTTAAAGCATTTTTAGCAATTATCTTAGCACTCACATAGTATCTATTACAGAAATACAAGGATGGTTTGATATTTAAAAATCTTTTAAAACAGTTTATCATATTATTGAGAGAAGGAGATAAAGCATATAATCAAGTTGATATATTCAAAAAGGATATTGCATAGCATATACCTTTCATGCCTAATTAAAATAAAACAAAACACAACCTATTAAAAAATAAGCAGTATAATATTCTAAAAACATGTTAAAGAACATCTGTTTGAAATTCAGCATCCTGCATAGATTTAACAGTGGAATACTAAAAACATTCATTCACATTAACATCAGAAGTAGGGCAAAAATTATTCTTCTCAACATTGCTTTAGAAGGTTTATGAAATAAGGTAAGAAAAAGAAATGTAAATATTCTAATGGAGTCTCAAGCTGGTGTACATGGTTAATGTACTCAGCTGATAACCAAAAGCATGGTAGTTTGAATCCATCCAGAAACACCTTATAAGAAATCTGCATGGGACATCCCAGTTATTTGGCTTAAGAACATGTTTAGTGCTTCTGTTCTACTTCCTAATTTCTTGCATAGTGCCTGGGGTCTTAAAAGCTTGCAAGCAACCATCCAAGGCACTGCAGCTGGTCTCTTTCACCTGGAACAAAAGAGGAAGAAGGAGAATCAGAAATAGAAGGAGACTATGGAATGTGTGACTAACTGTCCCATGAAAAACTGCCTCCTTTGCCTTGAGACTAGAATTGGATGGTGCCTGGCTACCATTACTGAACATTTTGATCAAAGACTCTATAGAAGAATCCTGAAAAAGAAAGAGGTAAAATAGGGAACAGATTTTCAAATTCTCATGTACTCCAGACTTCTTGGAGCCATGAAGATTGTATGAACCCCTAAAACTGTTGCCCTGAGATTATCTTTAAACCTTAAACCAAAAAATATCTCCTAAAGTCTTCATAAAGGCTGACAATAGTTTACCTTAACAACTGAAAATTGTCTGCCTTGAGCATTAGGCTCTTTTAAGAACTATCTCTGTGGGATCAGGGCATTTGACTGCTAACTAGAAGGCTGGGGGTTCAAACCCACGAGCCACTCCTCAGAAGGAAGATTGGGCAATCTACTGCTGTAGAGATACTGCCTCGGAAACCCAAGGAAGGGTTGCTATGAGTCAAATCTCGATGGCAGTGAGTTTGGTGTGTTTTTTTTTTTTAATGGAATCAAATTGACAACAACAACTTGAAATATTAGTTGGGAACTCTTAGAGGCAGTGAATTTATGTTAATGGGAGAAGAACAACTCAGAAAAGGCGGGTGAGAATTGTTTCACAACTTGAAGAATGTAATCATTGTCACTAAATGGTACATGTAGAAATGGTTGAATTGGTTTATTTTTTCTCTTTATATTCTTGTCTTGGTTCTCTAGTGCTGCTATAACTGACATACCACAAGTATATAGCTTTAACAAACAGGAATTTAATTCTGTTACAGTTTAGGAGGCTAGAAATCTAAATTCAGACTACTCTTTCTAGGGGCTGGGTGAAGGCCCCTCAACCTCGAGCTTCAGCTGTGCCTCTTAATCCAGGCCCACTGGAGTAAGCTAAAGGCTTCTTCTGACTCATGCAACTGCTGGCTGCTAAAGCTGATGAACCCAAGATGGACAGAATGGTACAATCTCAAAATTGACAACATAGAGACCACTAGTTATCCGAATATGCCAAAAAGCTAGAGACTGTCCTTAAAGCTTTCTCAGATATACTGGAAGTACACCTTGAAGGCAACTAATTAGCTGCTTACAGCAGATTCTATCATAGATTGATTCTAATCTCATCATAGGGAATAACTGTATCCAGCTCCTGAGCACTCAAAACCACAGCCCAGCCAAGTTCACACACAACCTTAACCACCACAGTTCTCAACAACAACAACAAAATAAATTATTATTATTATTTTTAAATAAAAGAGGATTTGTGGGGGACATTAGGCTCAATTGGCATAACATGCTACACAAAAACATTGTTCCACATCCTACTTTAGTGAGTAGCAACCGAGATCTTAAATGCTCACAAGCAGCTATCTAGATGCAGCAATAGGTCTCTCCTTCTCCAGAGTAAAGAAGAGTGAAGAAAACCAAAGCCATGTGGAAAACAATTAGTCCAAGGGACTGGTGGACCATGATCCTCAGCCTATATGACCATGGGATCGTAAGAACTAGATGGTGCCCAGCTACCGCTGTCAACCACTCAGAGGGGGATCAATGCAGGAGATCCTGGATAGAGTGGGAGGACAATGTGCAACAAAACTCAAAATCATAAAAAAAGACCTGGTTTGGTGGTCTGATAGAGCCTGGTAAGACCCCTAAACTATGGTCCCTAGCCACTCTTCAGGTCTGGAACTGAATTCACTCCTGTGGCTTCTAGCCAAACAATAGATAGGCATATGGGGTGAACATTTACATCAGGTAGGTAGACTCCTTGGAGCAATCAATCATGGTAGAAGAGAAGGGTAGTGTTTGCACAGGGAGACAGTTTAGGGGCAGAGTGAACGGGAAGGAAGGACACAAGAGGTAACTATGGGGAAGAAGTGGGAAAAGAGCTGTTTCATTGTGGGGAATTGCAATCAATGTCATGAGATAAAATGTATATGAACTGCTATATGGAAAATGAATTTGCTCTGTAAACTTTCACCCAAATCACAGTAAAAATTTAAAAAATATATATATTAAAAGAGAAAGGCCTGGTGATCTACTTCTAAAAAATCAGCCATTGAAAACCCTCTGCATCACAGTTCTTCTCTGACACACATGGGGTCACCATGAGTTGGAATCACCTTGATGAGAATTTTTTTTAAATGAAACGAATATTATCATTATTTATAGATTATTATTGTTTACAGGAGGAGCTCTGGTAGCATAGTGGCTAACGCACTTGACTGCTAACCAGAAGGCTGGCAGTCCAAACCCACCAGCCACTCCTCGGAAGGAAGGTTGGGCAATCCTACTTCCGTAGTGATACTGCCTCGGAAACCCAAGGAGGGGTTGCTATGAGTCGGGCCAACTCGACGGCACATAACAACAACAACAACAACATTGTTTACAGGTAGTTCCCAATTTACAATGGTTTCATTTGGATGACTCCATCATAAGATGGTTCTGACTGAAGTTAAATACTCATTTTGTGGTGGGGTTTCTCATTATTATTTCCTGTTATTATCAGTATCTTTATAAATCATAATGTTCAACATCTGTGAGTGAACATCTGAGAATGATAACATCAGCAAATTATGTGTGCTGCAGTAATGTATGTAGTACACGTTGCTAACAATGAAATATATAAAGAACAACAACAACATACGTCATAAGTATGGTTCATCATAACTTGAATACATTATAAGTTGGGGACTACCTGTACTTGTATAATTTGAGAAAATCAACTGAAAGATAATTAAGACCAATAAAAATTTTAGTAGGTTAGATAGTTTACTTAGAAAAGAAATAAGTCTGTGTGTGTGTGTGTGTGTGTGTGTGATTTGGGTGAAAATTTACAGAGCAAATTCACTTTCCATTCAGCAGTTCACATACACTTTGTCCCATGACATTTACTACAATTTACCCCAATGCAACAGCTCCCCTCCCACTTCTTCCCTAGAGTTACTTCTTCCCTGTGTCCATCCCTCCATGCACTCCTATCCCCTGAGCTGTCTCTCTGTGCATAAATAGCCCTTCTTTCTCCCATGATTGTTCTCTCCAAGGAGTGTATCTACCTCAGGTAAATGTTCAACTCATATGCCTGTCTTTTGGAAAACAAGTAAGTCTTCCTTTTCATTAGCAGTACCCATGTACAAAATGCATTACCAAAATATACCCAATTCACTTTCGGGGTGGAAGATAGGAGAACACTTTATGTAAACTTTACAAGAAATATGTAGAACCAATATGAAGAGCACATCACAGAATAATATAAAAGAAACTTGGTTGTGTACAGACATATACAGTGTTACAGGATGGGAATATTTAATAATGTAGAGTTTTTCCAAGATTAATCTAATTAGTACAAAAACTAAGTGAATTTGAGGGAATATCCTAACAAACTAATTCTGAAATACATTTGAAAGCAAAAATAGACAATATTCAACCACTCGGAGGGGGATCTGTCTATGTAGGAGCTCCTGGATAGAGTGGGAGAATAATGTGGAACAAAATTCAAAATCATGGGGGAAAAAAAGAGGGACCAGGTTTGCTGGTCTGATAGATCCTGATAGAACTACTGAGACTATGGCTCCTGGCTGCCCTTCAGGCCTGGAATTGAACCCACTTCTGTGGTTTCCAGCCAAACAAAAACAGGCATATGAGCTGAACATTTATTTACATTAGGTAGATACACTCCTTGGAGAGAACAATCATGGGAGACTAGAAAGGCTGTGTATGCACAGGGAACAGCTCAGGGGACAGAAGGACACAGGGAAGAGATAACAATGGGGAGGAAGTGGGAGGAGAGCTGTTGCATTGTGGGAAATTGTAGTCAATGTCATGAGACAAAGTGTATGTGAGCTGCTGTATGGAAAGTGAATTTGCTCTGTAAACTTTCACCCAAATCACAATAATAAAAAAAAAAGTTAAAAAAAAAGTATTTGCCAAAGAAAATATGAAAAGGAAAATTAATAAGGATGACCTTTTGCTATCAAGTATAGAAATGTTCTTATAAAGCAAAAATAATTTAATTAATTAATATTATTCTCAAACTGGACTGTCCTGACAGAAAAGAATAAAATATAAAATCTATAAGTAATTCAAAATATATATAAGAACTTAATATGATAAAGATGACATTCAAGAATTGCTGTTGGCTATCTGACCATTTGGATAAGAAGAATGTTACATCTGTATCTCATATCAATTGAATTCTAGATAGAATGAATATTTAAATTTAAAATGAATGAAATTATGTGTAAACCAATAAAAATATTGACAAATATTTCCATGACCTTAAAGTGAGAACCATTCTAATGACACTGAAAATTGAAAGCAGTAAAGAAAAGATTGATAATTTGACTATGCAAAGTGCTTTATAAAGTATCTAAAATGAATTAATAAAGGAATAAAATGTAAGCTAATCAAGAAAAGTAATTGCAATAAATATTCCCAAAGGTTAATATCTGTATTATGTAAAATATTGTTTCAAATTTATAAGAAAACGAGGTCCAATTTGAAAGGAAAATTTGCAAAGGTTATATTTGGTCAGTCACAAAAGAAGGAAAGTAATAATATGAACAAAATGTGCAACCCTCATAATAAGGCATGCTTATTAAAATAGTAGGATATTTTTGCCTATAAACTTGCCAAAAGCAAGAAAGTGATAGCATTCAATATTTGTGAGACATATTTGAGGATATAGACATCTTACATTGCTGGTAGGTGTGTAAATTGGTATCATCTTTTGGTGACCAGTTTTTCAATATGTCTCAGAAACCTTTAAAAGTATTTACCCTACAGTTCCGCTTTTGGAATTGTAACTTAGTGAAATAAATCATGGATGTATTATAAAATTTAGATATAAGTATGTTCGATATAATATTGTTTTTTATAGGGAAGAACTGCTAATAAAAAAATCTAATAACAAATGCTTTAGCTAAATAAGTAACTATATATTCACTTAATGTGGTTTCATTCATCCATTAATGTAAATAAATACATACTCATTTAAAACTATATTTATTATTAATTGGAAAATGGATTGCAAGACAGTATATATGTTATTTTTGTTTATGTATGTTGTTGTTGTTAGTTGCTGTTGAGTTGATTCTAAGTCACGATGGCCTCATTTGTGCAAAGTAGAACTGCATTCCATAGGGTTTCAAGGCTGTGACCTTTTTGAAGGAGATCACCGGGACTTACTTCTGGTATGCTTCTATTTTTTGTTTGTTTATCTTTTTTTTTTTTTTAAGTTTTCCTGGCGTGAAACGTGTGGTGCTGCTTTAACAATATTGGGAAAGGGAAGGAGATATTTAGAATCGTTATTCTCCCTGAAAATTCATTCCTTCTTTGATAATTACTTTATATATATTTTTTGAAAAGTATTTTTTACTGAAGAAAGATTTTTAAGAAGAATTGTTTCCTTTTTTGGAGGGAAGATGCCCAATAGTATTTTGGCTGTTGTGTCTCCTCCTGCATTGTACAATTATTTGAAGGAGTGAGGTTTTGGAGTATCATAAGAAAAAAAAAAATACAGTAGTTCAAAATCAAAGACATCCTGGATGAATGTTCCTAATCTTATTCTTCCTTTATCCCCCCATTCTTAAAAAATAAAGTGATACTCTAATAAGTGTTACTGTTTATATGTATGCCACATATTATAGTGGCTTCTATATATGCAGTAGTTATGATGTCAATACTGTACTTTGACTATAATCCTTACTTTAACATTTGGGCCATTTAGAAGCTTCAGTACAGTGAATTACTTAATGTGGCCCTCCTAGCCATAGTCTTTGTAACTCCCACTGATTGACTGGGTAGGACCATGCAAATGTAAGGTACTTGTGGCCCACCAAGAGAACTGGATGGCTTGTTAATAATGTAATAAGAGGCATGGCACCCTTGTGGGGGTGGGACCATGCAAATAAGGTATTTAGCATCCTATTATGGGGATTGGTCCATTTTGCCATCCTGCTAGGCTTAAAATGAGCCATCCCAGAGGTGAAAATGGAGAACCTGACTACCACCAAGAAAAGAGAAGGAAATGGAACATATCTTTTGGACGCAGGGTCCCTGTGCTGCGAGCCTCCTCCACCAGGAGAGAGAGAGAGATCTGTAACACTGGAGAGGTGGTGGGAAGTGGTGGCAGAGAATGGCAGCAGCAGAAACAGCTGAACCAGGAGATTGGTGGAAGGCTTTCGAGGGGAGTGGGGGGCCTCTGGGCATTTACTGGCATAGCTAAAAGAGCTTTGTATAACTTACCTGAGCAGGGTGGAAGTCAAGGGGCCATGGGCCTGAAAGACTGAGGGCCAGAGAGGGGCATTCCTGCAATCATGCTGAGAAAAAGCTGTCCCGATTGAAGAACTGTATCCTGAGTTGTTCCTGATCCTGAGTTATAGCCTGTTACTTCCCTAATAAGCCCCATAATCATGTGTATTGTCTGAGAGTTCTACATGGCCATTGCAATGAATTATTGAGCCTGGCAGAGTAGAAGAGAGTGCTGTGGGAGGGACACTTGGTGTCAGAATTTGTAGAAAGGTTGGAAGCTGGAGGCATGTCTGACCTCTGCCTCATAGGAATTAGCTTTGGGCTGTTGATCTTGATCCTCCTCTCCCATTGTGAAATTAGATGAGATCAGATGCCTGCACCGTGCCATTTTTATAGAAGCAGTACTGCGAATCCCAATAATGTTTGTGTAACTTAAAGAGGATTATTTTTCTACCTATGGGGATATGACCTGCCTTGAAAGCCTTATACTGTCAGTTAAGTAGTTGCGGATATTTTTCCTCTTGTGTTTATTCTGAGCCACTGTTGCTATCTACATCTGATAACCTCTCAGTGTGGACTGACTTGATCCTACCATACAAAACCACTTTATCCCCTACCATTCGTATCAAGGTAGGAGGTAATCTTCAGTATTGCTTGTACAAATGCCATGTTTCTGTCTTATCTAATGTGACAGTCTCTTTCTAAAGCCATCTTGCAAAAAGTAATTCAGCTCATCGTGAATTGTATTTCCTAGAATCAAATGAATATGACTCTTAAAATTGCCCCTTCTTCTGTTTTTCCACAGACAGCAAAATCAAACATCCAGCATTTGTGTCATGTGCCTCAGAATGCTAAATAGCTTCTTCATAGAACCTTATGTTAGTGGCAAACAGGGCTGTATTTAAGATTTGCCTTAATGGATTATTAAAGAAAATAAAAAGAATGGATGGAACTAGTTCTTGGAAAGAACCAAAGTTATTTGTTTTTTACTTAATATTTTCTTTTTGTATTTGAAATTCCCTAACAGGAGCAACTCTCTGTCAAACAGGAATTTAATAATAGCTAACATATATGAAGAGAATTAGAAAGAAAAGGGAAAGACTGTCCTGTTCTCTTCCATTTTGGAATCCTCAGTTTATTTTAGTTCTCAGACTAAAAACTGTAGCCAAAGGAATAGGTTAGTGTCTGTGAGTGAGTATGTGTGTGTGAAGTGTGTTTGGATAAGAGACAGCATATTAGATTACACTCATCATTAGACCAAGAGTGGTCATGGGGAAAAGTTATTGAATTTTGCAGCTATTTTTCCTTTGAAATTTTTGTGACCAAGGCAGTCTACCTATGTACATGAGACATACAGAAATGATCATAGTAATAAGGTTTTCCACAGTTAGAGTTTTAAAATTTTACCATGGCCCTTGAGTTAACAGACAAGGTAAGTACACAAGCATTTTTTTCAGGCTCCAATTGTATAATTTACAATTGCATGCACAGTTTCTCATTTTGCATGCTCAGCATAACAGCATATTTTTCAGAATTTATCGTTGTTATACTGATAATTATCTTTCTGAAATGTTTGAGAGAGAGGAAATGCTGTTTCAAGTAACAGACCCAGAGGAAGGAATCCTGAATTTGTTTTTTGTCTGCTGTTAATGTTAATTTGTATGACCTGGAGCAAGATCTCCCTTAACCTACCTTGGTTTGCTTAGTTTCTTTGTCTAGGATATAATGATACCAATTTCTGGCCTTCTTTCATGGGCAGCAGATGGGACATCTTTAAGGGCCTCTTACTATGTACATATAAATCCCTGAAATTCTTCCTTTCTAAAACCCTTTTATGGGGGCAATGATAGTTCAGAATTTTCATCTTCCATGAGGAAGTCCCAAGTTCTATTTTACAGCCAGTGCACCTTATTCACAGCCACCACCGGTCTGTCAGCAGAGGCTTGTGTGTTGCTGTGTGATGCTGAATGCCTTTCAGGAGAGCTTACAGACTCAGGCAGCCTAGAAAGAAAGTACTGACAATCTAATTTTGAAAATCAGCCAGTGAAAACCCTCTGTGGGTCACAACTTTCCATTCCCCAGCCAATCACGGTGATGGTGCAGGACCTGGCAGCATTGTTCCATTTTGTGTAACATTCACCATGGGTAGGGTACCAAGTCAACAGCAGCTGAAATCAAAACCAAAACCTTCTTAAAACTGTCGTTTCTCTTTTAGGTATATTAACTATTGCCATGTCAGGAATTATCAAATGATACTTTCGTTTTGAAATTATAAATGCCTGCTACTAAGTACAAAATCTTCTTTGCAACCATCAAGACTTTCTATAATGTAGCCCAAAACTATCTTTTTGACTACATCTCTCTCTTCTATTTGCCCAAGAGATTCCTCCCCACCTGAAATAAATGTTCCTTGTCAAGCACATCCAAATTTTTTTTTTTTTTCTTATCTGTTTGGTCTTTTTTCTTATCCTTTGGTCTACTTTAGTTGTTTCTGCCTTCTAAGTATGGGCAGTCCCTGACTTATTACAGAGTTCCATTCTGGTAATAAGTGTGGCTCATCCATAACTAGAATATGTCATAACTTGGGAACTACGTGTATGTGTATTAAAATCTTACTCACCCTTCAAGGCTCTTTTCATGAAATGAGCCTTCCATAAAGCCCTTTCCAGTTCTTCTAACAAAATGTCACATCTTCATTCTTTATGCCACTTGATTAGTTCTGCCTTGAGTAGGATATGTCATTTATTTGTACACATGATTCAGGAAAAGGGAGGGTGGTACTTAAGAAGGACCTATTTTACATGTGTTATGTGACATCCCAAGTAATGAAAACCCCAAAAATGTAAGTATTTTACTGATAAGAACATGAATTCAGGGAGGTTATGTACTACGTAAGAGACACAGCAAATAGGTAGCAGAGTCAGAATTTAAGCAAAGATTTATTTGAATTTAAAACTTTTCTATTATCCCATCCTGCCTATTAGATTGCCAGCTATGGGGCTGTGAACCCTGGGGTTATTCATCACTGTCTAATTGTGTTTGTGCAGCATCTTTCATGAAATATTATACAATACATTTTTATGGAGCTCACATATTTTGAACACAAAGTAAAATAAGTGAATTCTTATTGAAGATTGAAAACCCTTTTGGGATCATATGTATTATTAAAAGTAATTATTTAATTACTGAAAAGAGAAGTAATAAACTCTTATTCTGAGATAAGGATCAAAAGTTTAAGTTTGAGTTAACAAATACACTTATGTGCACATTTTCCCATTTATCCTTGCAACAAATTTGCAAAATAAGTATTATTTTCCCATATTACAATTAAGAAAAGTAAAGCATAGAGAGGTTTACTAACATATCAAAAATCGCTTATCAGAGACAGTGGTTTGGAGTGGGAACTGCCTCCAAAGCCTGTGCTCCCTCCCACTAAGATATACTTCCTCAAAGCTATGCAGTATATCCATATGGCATATGGAAGAACACACTCAGTATTTCTCAAGCTGAAAGAACTGGAAAAAAGGGGGAAAAAAACCCTAAAGCCTCAAATTGCAATATTGAAGGATTGTATGGGCAAAGTATTGAACGATGCAGGAAGTATCAAAAGAAGATGGAAATAATACACAGTCACTGAACCAAAAATAATTGTTCTACATTCAGCCATTTTAGGAGGTAGCATATGATCAAAGACCGATGGTATTGAAAGAAAAAGTCCAGGCTGCACTGAAAAAATGCAAAATCCAGGCTCCAGGAATTGATGAAATACCAATAGAGATGTTTCAACAAATGAATGCAGCATTGGAAGCACTCACTCATTTATGCCCCAAAATTTGGAAGACAGCTACCTGGCCAACCGACTGGAACAGATCCGTATTTGCACCCCTTCCAAAGAAAAGTGATCCATCACAATGCAGAAATTATCAAACATTGTCATTACTATCACACACAAGTAAAAGCTGAAGGTAATTCAAAAATAATTGCAGCAGGATATTGACAGAGAACATCCAGAAATTCAAGTCAAATACAGAAGAGGGCATGAAATGAGAGCTGTCATTGCTAATAACAGATGGATTTTGGCTGAAAGCAAAGAATACCAGAAAGATGTTTACCTGTGTTTTACTTACTGTACAAAGGCATTTTATTGTGTGGATTTTAACAAATTATGGATAACATTGTGGAGAATGGGAATTCCAGAACTCTTAATTGTGCTAATGAGAAACCTGTACATAGATCAAAAGGCAGTTGTTCAAATAGAACAAGGGAATACTGCATGGTTTCAAATCAGGAAAGCTGTGTGTTGAGGTTATATCCCTTTACCATTCTTACTCAATCTGTATGCTGAGCAAATAATCCAAGAAGCTGGACTATATGAAGAAGAATACAGCAGGAAGGTTGGAGGAAGACTCATTAACAACCTTGAGACATGCAGATGACACAAGCTTGCTTGCTGAAAGTGAAGAAGACTTGAAGCACTTACTGATGAAAATCAAAGATTGTAGCCTTCAATATGGCTCCCACCTCAGCATAAAGACAACAAAAATTCTCAAAATCAGACCAATAAGCAACATCATGGTAAATAGAGAAAAGACTGAAGTTGTGAAGGATTTCATTTTACTTGGATCCACAATCAATGCCCATGGAAGCAGCAGTCAGGAAATCAGATTATAGATTGCATTGGGAAAATCTGCTGCAAAAGACCTCTTTAAAGTGTTAAAGAACAAAACTGTCACTTTTAAGACTAAGGTGCATGTGACCTAAGCCTTGGTATTTTCAACAGCCTCATGCATGTGAAAGCTAGACAGTGATTAAGGAAGACTGAAGAGAAATTGATGCATTTCAATTGTGGTATTGGCAAAGAACACTGCAAATACCATGGACTGCCAGAAGAATGACCCATTCTGTCTTGGAAGAAGACAGCCAGATATTTTTTAGAAATGAGACTGGCTGGACTTCATCCCATGTGTTTGGCCATGTTGTCAGAAGGGACTGGTCCCTGGAGAAGGGTATCATGCTTAGTAGAGGGTAAGTGATAAAGGGGAAGACCCTCAATGAGATAGATTGACACAGTGGCTGTGACGATGGGCTCAAGCATAGCAGATATTGTGAGGGTGGTGCAGGACTGGGCAGTGTTTTGTTCTGTTGTACATAGGGGTGCTGTGAGTCAGAGCTGACTCAACAGCACCTAACAACAAGAAGCTGTGCATGAGGAACCCTAGGCTATGATTTGTGGACCACCATTTAAATACTATATCCCCTGTGAGATTCTTATTTAGTATTTTTGTTTTTTAGCGTATAAAATTTTTGTTATTGTGCCAGAACAGTTCCCTGTAGGAGAGGTAAACTGGTAATGTGCCCATAAAATGGAAACTCTATCTGGCAATGAGAAGTTTTCCCATTAAGTGGGTTGTCTTATTTCCTTCTTAACCTTACTTAATTCTCTTATTTGATACCTCCTAAGGAAATTCTTGGCAGCTCTGTTAGCATAGTGCCTGAGGCACTTGACTGCTAACCAGAAGGCTGGTGGTTCAAACCCACCAGGCACTCCTTGCAAGGAAGGTTGGGCAATCTACTTCCATTGTGATACTGCCTCGGAACCCAAGGAGGGGTTGCTATGAGTTGGGTCTGACTCTATGACACATAACAACAACAACACCACAAGAAAATTCTTACTTCTGCTAGTAAAAAAAAAAAACAAACCTCCCTACCATTGAGTTGATTCCAACTCATAATGACCCCAGTTGGGTTTTTGAGGCTGTAAATCTTTATGAAAATAGATTGCCCCATCTTCCTTCCACGGAGCAGGTGGTGGGTTTGAACCTCTGACTTTCTGGTTGCAACCAAATTCCTTATTCACTATAGCTTTCTCTGGAACAGTGTAAGGAAGCGTCAGGTGTTGTCAAGGAACTAGAGGTATCAGAGCCTTCAGGATATCATCCAAATTTTTCTTCAAACTGATTACATAGGAAAAGCCACTACCCAAGGGATTTTTTTTCTTTTTCTGTGGCAGAGGAGAAATTACAGATTCACTAACAATTTTTCTGCCTACCTAGAAATAGTAAATGCTTCCTGTTTCTGTGTTATCAAAAAGATTTAGATTATTTAGGTTACATACACAGAGTACAGTTTTCTACCACAATCCAAAAGTAGAGTGTTCCTATGAAATCTTTTGTAAGCTAAAATGGCATAAAATAAAGAAGCAATTAACCATTAATTCATATGGGAAAAGTTTTTGAGCATTCCCAAACCCAGAAAATAACCTACCAAATCATACCAAATTACACATAGAACCTAAAATAACTAACATAGAGTAAAAGCAGGAACGATATGATAAATACACAGCCTGAATAAAGTACAAATAATCTATGTACAGTATAGTTTCCAGGAAAAGAGCTTGGTGATATCACTGTCACTGTTCAGGGTGTGCTTGCTTTTTTAATGGCTTGCTGCAAAACTAATGCTGAATACTAGTTTTCACCATTCACCTTTTTTTCATAAAAGCAAAAATACTCTTCAGATTGCTTTTGATTCACAAACACAACTATTAATGCCGTTCTTTCCTAAACGCAAAGTTGTGTAAAGTGAATGCTGAAAAAGTGCGGGATACCTGTACATAGAAATCAACAAATTAGCTCCTTGTTAGTGTGGTTTTAGGACTGTGAGTTTAGTTAATCACCTAAATCCTTTAGGGGTTTTGTGTGTCTGCAGAATTGTCTTTATGTGTTGAATTATTACATAGCACACTCCCTTTAAAACTACAGGCATACCTCATTTTATTGTACTTCGCTTTATTGTGCTTCACAGATCCAAAAAGCCAAACTCACTCCTATCATGTTGATTCCAACTGTTAGTGACCCTCATTGGGTTTCAAAGGCTATAAATCTTTATGGAAACAGACTGCTTTATCTTTCTTCCACAGAGCAGCTGATGGGTTTGAACCGACCTTTTGGTTAGCAGCCAAATGCCTTAACCACTACGCTAGTAGAGCACTTTGCAGATACTGCATTTTAAATTTTTTTTTACAAATTGAAGGTTTGTGGCGACTCTGAGTTGAGCAAGTCCATGCCCCATTATTTCCAACAGCATGTGCTCACTTTTTGTCTTATGTGTCACATTTTCATAATTCTCACAATATATCAAATTTTGTCATACTGTTGTTGCACACTTAATAGACTACTGAATAGTATAAACATAACTTTTATATGCACTGGGAAACCAAAAAATTTCTGTCACTTGCTTTATTGTGATATTTCCTTTATTGTGGTGATTTGGAATCGAACCTGCAATATCTCCAAGGTATACCTATAGTAGTTTTTTCCCTAAAATTTCAAATACTAAAGGAAGAAGTTTGGAGTATCTAAGGGTGCTGTAGGATTGAGATATGCTAGCAAAATTCTAAGCAAGGAACCTGAGATGTGTGATCTAGATTAGATCAGGGACAGTAAATCACACTGGAGGATAACTGACGGTTTGTGATCATTGTAAAGAACATGAATGGGAGAACATAAGGCAGAGTTTCTCTTTATGTCAGTTTATTACCAGATGCATCTTCCAAAACACTAGTGCAGTGTAGTAAATTACCTGGTATGGCTTTTTTAGCCATAAGTCTTTGTAAACTCCGTGGTGGAATTTGCTGTGAGTAACTGAGGAGCTCCTGATTGTTGAAGTTATCCACCTGGGGTATTTCTGTTGAGAGTGACACAAAGCAATGTTCTGGGAAGTTTGCTGTCTCTCAGGTGATTAGAATTCTGATGTTATGATAGGTTAGTTTGGCCACTCTGCCAGGCTCAAAAGAAGCCCTCCTAGAGGCAAAAGGAGGCTCTCTGACTGCTGGCTGAGAGAAACACTTTCCTGAGAGATACACGCTGCTGAGAAAGAGACACCGAGAGACAAGCATTGCTGAGAGAGAGACACTGAGAGACACACACTGCTGGGAGAGACTGTTGGCTAAGAGATGGCGGGCTGAGAGAGACTGAGCATTGCTCCTGAACTTAAATTGTAGCCTGGTGCTTCCCTAATAAACCCCATAATCTGTGAGTTGTGTGTGGCTATTGTAGCAAATTATCGAATCCATCAGAAAGGTGGTGGATGCTGTGGGAGGAATTGTTGGTTTCAAGGTTGATGAAAGGGCTGGAGAGAGGCAGCAGGTTTGGCCTCACAGGAATAGGCCTTGGGCTATTGATGGTCTTCCTCTCGTGGGGTTAGAGGAAGTCAGAAGATGCGGCCTCACTGCCCCTTTGGCAACTAGCTTGTATGTCACTTCCTTTGTTCAGAAATTTTAAATGATTCTTGCTCCTTTCTGTGTAACTCCTGTCTATACTAAAGATATTTCCCATAATTCCCCTACATAACCCTTTGACTTCAGGCAAGTAGATCTTTTCATTGTTCCCAAACATACTATATTTATTCCTGGCTATAGACTTTTGTTCATGGTTTTCCTCCTCCTTGGAATTACATTTCATCTCACTTTCAAATCTTCCCAACCCTTAAAATCAAATTCAAGACCTAATTTTCCCATGAAATCTTTCAGGACTAGTTCCCTTCTTCTTCACGAGTCATACCCCAAGGGTTTGACCTTCTTGTGAACTCGCATATATATTATTGTCTCCATTCTCCATTTGAAACTTGAGATGAATTATCTTGAATTACTCCTTTTTTCTATAGATGCCCTTTATCTCCAACTAAGGTTACAAGTTCTTTGAAGGAAAATTGTTTGGACTCTTATGTATGTCCAACACGAAATAGGTTCCCATTGAATGTAATGATGAAATTGGTCTGTCTAATAGGCATATCGGGAGCTCTGGTAGCATAGTGCCTAAGGCATTTGACTGCTAACCAGAAGGCTAGCGGTTCAAACCCACCAGCCATTCTTTGGAAGGAAGATGGGGCAATCTACTTCCGTAGTGATACTGCCTCGGAAATCCAAGGAGGGGCTGCTATGATGACTCGATGGCACATTACAACAACAGTAGGTACATCAGGGAGCTCTGGTGGCATAGTGCCTAAGCCATTTGACTACTAACCAGAAGGCTGGCTATTCAAACCCACCAGCCACTCCTTGGAAAGAAGATTGGGCAATCTACTTCCATAGTGATACCACCTCAGAAAGCCAAGGAGAGGTCGCTATGAGTCAGATCTGACTCCATAGCAGTGAGTTAGGTCTTTTGTAATAGGTACATCATGTATAGAGCAGTGACTTACAGCTCAGATGATGGTTTGCCAGCATATGATATTATCTATTCTTATTATAGCTCTTTATTACACATTTATTTTGCTTTATGGTTTTATTTCATTGAGAGTGGCATTAGGAAAGCACTGAAAGGTATTTATCCAAGTTCCCTGGGAAAAAAGTATTTGAAGCTTGGAAATATTACAGTTAGGTCATTCTAAACTACATTTTTTTACTTCTTTGACAGGATGGCAAATTTGAGCCTGCAAATTGGTGCCAGGATACCCCCAGCATATCTATTGCACGTGTTGTGGGGTGAGGAGTTCAGAGTTAAGTGAACAGGGATCTCATGCATGCCACTGTTCTGCAATGCTTTCATGGTGGTTTATAGCTACAGTTTTAATATGTTTAAGTAAATGCTTGAACTTCTCTAAACAAATAACACACATTATTGGAAATCAGACACAGTACATACTTGCCCCTGGGGATCCCTCATTTTTTGAATTAGCAACTGCAAGCATGTTGTTGTTTAGCTCACTAGTTATAGATGAAATCTAGTCTCTTAAGGAAAAATTACCTTTTTGAGAAATGAGTAATAACCAACCAACCAAACAAAGACAAAAATGAATTTTCTACCCTGCATTATTTCCCTGCATGTATCATGACGTATTTCTAAAAAAGGTTTCTATTGATAGCATCTACTCATCATTTTTTATTTCATTTAGGATAATTTGATTGCTGTTACAGAATTCCTGCAAATGAATGATTTACTCTCTTTACTGTCCCAATACAGAGACTTGTCAACACTAAAAGAAACTGTCAAACAAAGTAAAGAAGTTTTGTGTCATGTGGTTGTTTATGTGTTTTGTTCTATTTTGGCAGATTGCTGTTTTTGGTTTTATTTTAATTGTTGTGTATCTTGATAAACCCCTTGGAAGGTAATATTAGGGTCAAGAAATGACAGGGACCTGAAATTGGGAAGCAGTCTTTCAAGAGACAAACAGGCCCTACTATACAATATCAGAAAGTTTAGCATAAAACCTTTGAAAAAGTCATTTTCTTTTGTGCTTATTTTTCCTAGATGTGAGCATGGATTCTAGCTGGAACCATATAAAATTTAAAGATTTTTTTTTTCTAGAATTATATTTTGGTGTTACGTTGTCCATTCTTATCCCTAAACAGTATTCTATTATATGAATATGTCACAATTTGTTATCCACTCTAGTGTTGTTGAACATTTGAATTGTTTACAGTTTTGGGATTATTAAAAATAGTGTTGCTTTACAACTTCTTGTATATGCATTTTGGTGAACTTATTTCTTTTGAGTACATACTTAGGAGTAAAATTGCTGTGTCATAAGGTGTGACAATATTCAATATCTTGCCAAACAGTTTTACTTACAAAGAGTTACACCAATCTGTGTTCTTACCAGCAGCCTCTGTGAGTTTCAGTTGATTCATATCCTTGTCAACATTTGGATTTTTCTGTCCTTTTCATTTTAGCCATTTTATTGGATATATTTTGGTATTATATTCTGGTTGCAATTTCTGTTTTCCTGAGTAACAGTTCATATAATTATTGCCATTTGTAAATACTCTTTTGTGAAGTGCCTTTTGAAGTTTGTTGTCTGTTTTTTAGTGGGGTTATCTGCCTTTTTCCTAAGGATGTTAAGGACTTCAGTACATATTTAGTTTAGCAGTTGTGATACACAAAATAATAGTCCCCAAAGATGTCCATGTCCTAATCTCTGGAACCTGTTAATATATTATACAGCAAAAGACACTTGACTGAGATGATTAAGTTAGGGGTCTTGATAAGGGGAAATTTTACTTTATTTTCTGGGTGGACCCAATTTAGTCATAGGCAGCAACAATGCAATACACTGCCGACTCATAGCGACCCCTCCTTGGATTTCTGAGGCAGTATCACTACGCAAGTAGATTGCCCAACCTTCATTCTGAGGAATGGCTGGTCAAATTACTAATAAATGGGTATATTATAATTATTTAAAAATAAATACATAAATATATTTAAAATGGCTCAGTATTAATTTTTAATATGATAAATATTGGTATCTATAATCCATATTTTTTCCCAAATCCAAAAATATGGATCATAGATACCAATATTTATCATATTAGAAACTAATACTGAGCCAGTTTAAATACATTTATGTATTCATTTTTAAATAACTATAATATACCCATTTATTAGTAATTTGAGTGATTTTTTTTTCCAGAAAAATAACTATATTTCCAAAACAAAAACAATTTTTTTATATTTTTGAATATCATCTTAATGTCAGGCTTCATAGAGGACAGCTGGATATCTCATATCTGCTTCTGCACTAATCTGTTGTTCTAGTTAAAATATATGAGAAAAATTTGTCCTTACACAGATATATATAGTTGCATGAAGGAGAGGAATATTTTAACAAACTTTTCAGATAATTGTTAATATTCTTCTTTGATACTACAAGAAAACTTGACACACTGTAGTTTCTTCAAGGTAAGCTGTGATGTGGAATTTGAAACCTCATCAATGACTTTTTTTATAGTCTTACGTTAAAGTCCACTGGTCTGCCTTGAAGGGATGTTATAATCAGGCATACATTTTGTAGCATCATACAATGGTCATTTAGAAAATACTGGTTCACTGAGTTACACACATCTCCCAAATGTTGACATATTTTATTATATAATATAAAAAATATCACTTTCTTAATAGTACTGCCAATTTCATAAGAAAAGTCTTTAAGTGTTGGAAAGCTCTCATAGTGGCAGATGAGTTTTCCAAAATTCTCGATTTTGCTTGTAAACTTCAATTTTATCATTATCAACAAATATGGTCAATTATTTTCCTTGAAGTGACAGGTTCACTTACATTTGCAAGAAAATGCTTACTGAATTCTGAAGTCAGGATAACCATAGTTTGCCTCTCAGCTATTCTTTCATGCAAAATAATGTTCCATGAGAAAAGGGGCTAGTTCAGGTTACTTTTCAAACAATCATATAAATGCATTTCCTTGTGCAATCATTATGCTTTGGTTTGCATCTTCAGTATTTTATACATTCTTCCAATTTTGTTACCCAAAATATTAAACAGACATGTATTCAAGGGTTGAGATTTAACAAAACTAGTAATGTTTACTGCTTCATCAAGGACATTCTTATATAAAACTAGTATTTGTTTTATTGTGAGTGCCTGGCAGTGAAAAATTTAATGACTACCAGTATGTTTTGATACAACAGCCTTAATTTACGTTAAGTGTCAATATTTTTACCCACCATTGATTTTGCACCATCAGTACAAATGTTAACATAATGAAAAAGACAAATAATATCTTAGTATTATGAAATTTGTTATTAACCTTGTGGCCCCATTGAAAGGTTTTCAGGGGTCCCCAGATATCTGTAGACCACACTTTGAGAAGTCAAGTTCTGAGTCCTTTATAGGATATTTGTATCACAAATATTTCCTCCTGCCTTGTGGCTTGCCTTTTTACCTTCCTAATGGTGTGTTTTGATGATTTCATAATACCCTTTCCGAAGCATAAATCCATTTTTTAGTATTATTTTCAAAATTAAACTTGTTCTTTCTCCTTAAAGAATTGTAGTGTTGGTCACAGCAAGTTGGTCACATTGTCTGTCTCTATTCTACTTCTCTGTGCCACACCTCAGATTCCTAAGCCATCTATTTCCCATTCCAGTGTGAATGTCTTATTCTACACTGTTTTTGTGTGTAATCTCTACTTCTTACAATTCTGCATACTTTACTTTATAATTGTCCAAACATTTCAAGGTAACTTGAAGCGTTCATATTAACTGGTAGGTTGTGGGAAAAAGGAGCTCTGGTAGCGTAGTGGCTAAGGCACTTGACTGCTAACCAGAAGGCTGGCGGTTCAAACCCACCAGCC
>NW_006921941.1:71812-73176 GCF_000298275.1 Orycteropus afer afer | reverse complement strand
ATATATTCATTCAGGAAGTCCAGTGAACCCCAAACAGGATAGACCCCAAAAGAAAAACACCAAGATATATCATCATCAAACTCACCAAAACCAAAGACAAAGAAAGAATCATGAGAGCAGCATGGGAAAAATGAGAAGTTACCTACAAGGGGCAACCAGTGAGACTAAGCTCGGATTTCTCAGCAGAAGCCATGTAGACAAAAAGACGGGGATGGTATATATGAAGCGGTATATATGAAACACTGAAAGAGAAAAATTTCCAACCAAGAATTATGTCCCCAGCAAAATTGTCCCTCAAATATGATGGTGAAATTAGGACATTTCTAGATAAGCAGAAGTTAAGGGAATTTGTTAAAACCAGACCAACTTTACAAGAGATGCTAAAGGGAGCCCTTTGGACAGAGAAGTAACAACAGCAAACAACCACTGACTATTAACACACATGATGATATAACCCAGAAACCAACCCAGCTACGGAAGTATCCAAAGTAAATAAGCCTACAAGATTGTAAACAGGGAACCAGAGAGACCAACCAACAAATGAGGACAACTACAAACCAAAAAAAGAAGGAAAAAAATCTATGTCGTTACAGAACTTCTAGATGGTAGGGAAGTCAAGACAACTACAAGATAGAATGGACTGTTCTAAACTTGGGAAGAAAACTGTAATCACAGAGTAACCTCATAGAAAAATGATAAACCTTCACATCAAAATAAAAAAGAGGACCAGCATAAATACTCAGCAAATACTAAAGTGAAGAATGTGGTAACATGATTCATAAACAAAACAAGCTCAGCATAGAAAATTATATGGAACGAAGAAATCAACACAATGAAAAAACACATAACAAAAATGACAGCAGCAAATTCATATTTGCTGATAATTACATATCTGGCAAGGAACTTACCTCTAAGATTGATGGAAAACTCCAATGCCTCGACTCCAAAGGAATTAACAATCCAATTGAAAAATGGGCAGAAGACATGAATAGACACTTCACCAAGGAGGATATTCAGGTGGTCAGCTAATACATGAAAAGATGCTCACAATCACTGGCCATCAGAGAGATGTAAATCAAAACAACAATGAGATATACTGTCTCACCCCAGCACTCATGGCAAGGTTCAATGAGACAGAAAATAACAAATACTGGTGGGGATGTGGAGAGATTGGGACTCTCATACACTGTTATGTGACCGTGAAGTAACACAACCACTGTGGAAAGCAATATGGCGATTCCTTAGAAAGTTGGAATTGGAGATACCATTTGACCCAGCAATCCCATTACTAGGTATATATCCTAGAGAGGAGAGAGCCAGGATAGGAACAGATACATGCATGCTCATGTTCATCACAGCACTAT
>NW_006921941.1:63704-69892 GCF_000298275.1 Orycteropus afer afer | reverse complement strand
TGAGTCCGACTCGATGGCACATAACAACAATAACAACAATATAGCTCTGATTGGGAGCTCTGGTAGCGTAGTGCCTAAGCACTTGACTGTTAACCAGAAGGCTGGCAGTTCAAACCCACCAGCCACTCCTTGGAAGGAAGATGGGGCAATCTACTTCCGTAGTGATACTGCCTTGGAAACCCAAGGAGAGGGGTCGCTATGAGTCAGGTCTGACTCAAAGGCACATAACAACAACATAGCTCTGATGTTAGTTCATGGCTCCAGTCTACTGAAGTGGCTTTGACTAGCCTTACTCATACCTATTCTGTGGTACTGAGGGATGATGCTGGACTTCGCAAAGTTGTATTACTTCTGCCAAGAGGAGATAGCCAAGGGGAACCACTAGTGACTTTTTTCTGATTCAGTAAATTCCTCTAATGATGATATATAGCACTAGATCTTTTTTTAAAAAAATTCAAAACCACCACTACCCAAAACTACCAACTGACATATTTTTAGATAGCTCATGAATGTCAACTTGTCTTGTGACTCACCTTCACTGTTTAGCTATGAATTACCAAGTAACCACTCTCACTAATGTTTAATTCCTTTACTTTTTCAAATCATGTGAAAGTCATGTGATTAATTATTATTTTTTTACATGTCCTAAGTTTATATATATATATATATATATAGTGATTTGGGTGGACGTTTACAGAGCAAACTCATTTTCCATACAACAGTTCATATATATTTTATTTCATGACATTGATTGCAATCCCAATGTAACAACCCTCTCCCCACTTCCTCCCTATGGTTACCTTTTCCCTGTGTCCTTCTTTCCTAAGCATTCCTGCCCTCTGAGCCATCTCCCTGTGCAAATACTGCCCTTCTGATCTCCCATGATTGATTATTCCAAGCAGCATACCTACCTGGTGTAGATGTTCACCTTATAGATCTGTCTGCTGTTTGACTGTAAGCCACAGCCATGAGGTCAATTCCAGGCTCAAAGAGTAATTAGGGGCATAGTCTCAGGGATTTCACCAGTCTCTGTCAGACCATTATACCTGGTCTTCTTTATGGTTGTGCATTTTGTTCCACATTTTTCTCCCACTCTATCCAGAATCACCTACACTGATACCTTTCTGAGTGGTTGTCAGTGGTAGCTGGGCACCATCTAGTTTTTCTGGTCTCAGAATCTTGTCGGCTGAGGTTTACATGGCTCACTAGTCCCTTGGATTAATTGTTTCCATGTTCTTTTTGGTTTTCTTCATTCTTCTTTGCTCCAGACTAGGCGAGATCAATTGTTGCATCTTAGATAGCCACTTGCAAGCTTTTAAGACCCCAGTCACTACTCAGCAAAGTAAGATGTAGAAGAATGTTTATATGTAGTATGTTATGTCAATTGAACTTAATGTCCCCCATGTGGTAGTTAAGGTTGTTATCAACTTGGCTGGGCCTGGTTGAGTGGCTGGGCAGCTGGATGTAGTTATTCTCCATGGTGAGATTAATAACTAACTCCATGGTGAAACCTATTAGAACAGCTGAGTAGCTGCTTTAGGGATGTGGCATACTTTCCATATATAAGAAGCAGCTTTGGGAATGGTCTACAGGTTTTTGGCATGCTTGAATCCTGCATGCAGTCAAGTCATTGTTCAGCAGCCTGCCCTGCCCTGCCTGCCAATTTTGGGACTTTTTGTTGACTTGAATTAGTGGCTTGTCATGTTGTTTGGTGATATCATGACTGTGCCTTTTCACGTGTCAACCAGCAGCTGTCTGAGTGAAGACAAGCCTCTAGTTTCAGTGGGCTCGGAGCAAGAGGCAGAGCTGAAACCCAAGGTTGAGGGGCTTTCACTCAGCCTCTAGAGCCTGACGCTTTGAACTCAGACTTCTAGTCTCCCAAACTATAAGAGAATAAACTCCTGTTTGTTCAAGCCATCTCATTTGTGGTATATTTTCTGTTAGAGCAGCACAGAGGTAACCAAAACACCCCATGACCATGGTCCCAAACCTGTGGGCCCAACAACTCATTCCCTCAGGGTTGCTGGCTGTAGCTAAGAATAACTTCATAACTTTGCCCCCCTATTAGCTCTATTATATATATGTACATATAGGCATTCTTATTGTTGTTGTTGTTGTTATTTGCCATCGAGTCGGCCCCGACTCGTAGCGACCCCCTCCTTGGGTTTCTGAGGCAGTATCACTACGGAAGTAGGATTGCCCAACCTTCCTTCCGAAGGCATTCTTATAACACATACAAATATGTATGTTAAGAAATATCATCTACGGTCATTGATATGTTCCCTTTTGCCGAATTAACTCAACTCACTGCCATCAAGTTGGTTCCGACTCGTAGCAATCCCTCCTCCTTGGGTTTCCGAGGCAGTATCTCTATGGAAGTAGATTGTCCAGTCTTCCTTTTTCCTAGACATGCCTGATTGTTTGGCCTGTCTACCTATGTATCCACCTGTAGATTAATGCTTGTTGTTACTGATAATGCAATATTTTGTATGTAAAAGTGTTTTATCTTTGTTGTGGGTACCTCTTATGCACCTGTGTCTTCCTTTTCCTTAATGTTATTGTGTCACTTGATTTGGTATATTGCCTTTCTCTTCATCCATACCACTACTTGTGTCTTACCTATCCAGCAATTTTTCCTCCCCTCCCCTTCTATCCCTGGTAACCAATAAAGAAAGTTTCCTTCAATATGTAAACCTTTCCTTGACTTTTTACGGTAGTGGACTAATACAATATTTGACTTATTTGACTCAGCATAATGTCGTCCAAGTTCAGGCACTTTATGAGATGGTTAATTTTTAATATGTCTGTACTCTCTGTATTATATGACCTTTGCCCTTCAGGCTGTCTTTGATTTCATGGACCTAAGCAGATAGTTGGTTCAAATGCTTTCAGTCTAGAAAGCCTGGGAGGCACTGTGAAAAAGTGATCTTGTTTAAATGCCAGGATTTAACTTCTTTTTCCTCTTCCTTTGAGATCTCTTTTCAGTCCATGTACCCTACATTAACATTAACAGGTGTGGGATTACTGGGGAGCCACAGTTTTGTAGAGTATTGATTTATCTAGTTATTATTTTCTCCAAAGAATGGACTGTCAAATTTTATGGAAAGAAAATAATTTATAGCTGGCTGCTATGAGTATTGTTTCTGACTCATATCATTAATTTGCTCCCTTTTGTTTCAAATAAGAATTAAATACCCAATGACCCACTGCTTCCTCTTCTAGAAAATGAGAAATCCAAATGCTGGAAAAAGGGGTTGCATGGAAGGTGGATTAAACCTGTTTTGAATGGTTGTAACAAGTAGAAGTTAGAGAAAGGTAAATTTAGTTTCAGTGTAAGGAAAAACTTAATAAATGCAGCATGAGCTAGTTAATTCATGGGCATTATTGGAATAGAGGTTAGGTTAGGTTATTGTTTATGAGTGTAGCAAAAGTAATTTATGAATAGGACAGAAGGTTAGACTACACCTCCAAGTTCATGTCCAACCCCAGTATCCCATGATTCTGTGTCTGTTTGCTGAAAATACATGTGAGGAATTACTTGGTATATGATTTGATAGTGTGTCTATACTGTTTAGAGGTCATCCAACATAGTAACTGTAAAAGCATATTAGAAATTATACTAATGCTAATGCCAGTTTTAGACTTTCCAGTAAATATCAAGGCATTAGTCTGAAGGAATTTTCACCTTATGCGTCTTGTGTTATTCTTATTTACTGATTAAAATACTTAGTTTGATTCAATACAGTTATAGAACTTCATTGTAAGGGACCTTTTCTACAACACTGTAACTTTATCCTCCAGTAACTGCAATGGAAAAAAAGATAATGCTGTAAAACAAATTAGAAATTAAGGAAAGAAAGATAAATACAAAAGTTAAAGGGCTTAAAACAAATAGTTTACTGTTCTAATGTAATACTTCCAAAGCTTTATAATATGAACAGTGATATATTTTTGGAAGTCCAGCAAAACAGTAACGTTCTTGTTAAATGCCTTTGAATTGGTTCTGACTCAACAATCTATGTACAACAAAACAAAACTGTCTGGTGCTGCATCATCCTCACACTTGTATCTATGCTTCAGCCCATTGTTGCAGCCACTGTGTCAGTCTATCTTGTTGAGGGTCCTCCTCTTTTTTGCTGACCCTCTACTTTACCAAGGGTGCTGTTCTTCTCCCAGAGAGTGAGCCTTTCTGATAACATGACCAAAGTATGATAAACTAATCTTGCCATCCTCCTTTCTGAGGAGCATTCCATCTGTACTTTTTCCAAGACACATTTGTTCATTCTTCAGGCAGCCCGCGGTATATTCAATATTTTTTGCCAACACCATAATTCAAAGGCATCCATTCTTCTTTGGTCTTCCTTTATTCATTGTCTGGATTTCACATGCATATGAGGCACTTGAAAATACCATGGCTTGGGTCAGGTGCACCTTAGTCCTCAAAGTGACATCTTTGCTCCTTAACACTTTAAGGAGATCTTTTGCAGCAGATTTCCCCAGTGTAATACAACATCTGATTTCTTGATTACTGCTTCGAAGGGTGTTGATTGTGAATCCAAGTAAAATGAAATCCTTGACAACTTCAGTCTTTTCCCCATTTATTGTGATGTTGTATACTGGTCAAGTTGTGAGGATTTTTGTTTTCTTATGTTGAGGTGTAATACATACTGAAGGCTGTAGTTTTTGACCTTTATCAGGAAATGCTTCAAGTCCTCTTGTCTTTTCATCAAGCAAAGTTTTTTTATCTGCTTGTCACAGGTTGTTAATGAGTCTTCCTCCAATCCTGATGTTGTATTGCTCTTCATACAGTCAAGCTTCTCCGATTATTTGCTTAGGATACAGATTGGATAAGTATGGTGAAAGGATACAGCCCTGATGCACACTTTTTCTAATTTTAAACCATGTTCTATCCCTATGTTCTTGATCTGTGTTCCTCATAAGCACCAGTAAGTGTTCTGCAATTTCCAATTTTTTGCAGTATTCCATAATTTTTTGTGATCCACACAGCAAATGCTTTTGTATAGTTAATAAAGCATAGGTAAACATCTTTCTGGTATTCTCAGCTTTCAGCCAAGATCCATCTGACATCAGCAATGATATCCCTTGTTCTATCCCTCTTCTGAATCTAGGTTGAATTTCTAGCAGTTCCCTGTCTATATACTGGTGCAACCATTTATGAATTATTTTCAGCAAAATTTTATTTGTGTATGATAGTGTTTGATAATTCCTGCATTGTGTTGGATCACCTTTCTTTGGGCATAAATATGGATCTCTTCCAATTGGTTAGCCAGGTAGCTGTCTTCCAAATTTCTTTGCACAAATGAGTGAGCCCTTCCAGTGTTGCAAACATTGAAACATGTCAGTTGGTGTTCTGTCAGTTGCTGGAGCCTTGTTTTTTGCTGTAAGTTTATTACAGTTACTTAATGGTAAGCAAAAAAAATAAATCATAGATCTCTTGATTCCTAGTCTGGCATTCTTTTTAGATACCATGCTGTTTCTTAGGTTCCTTTCAGTCCTAAGATCTATGTATACATTTCCTTTTATCATGTGTAACTAGATAGATTATATATTTATATATATATAACTCACTGCCATTGAGTCAGATCCGACTCATAGCAACCCCTCATTGGGTTTCCAAGACAGTCTCACTATGGAAGTAGTTTGTCTAGTTTTCCTTCCGAGGAGTGGCTGGTGGTTTTGAACTGCCAGCCTTATGTTTAGCAGTCAAATGCCTTAGGTGCTATGCCACCAGAGCTCCCATCCATGTATATATATTTTTATTTATTTATTTATTAAATAAATAAATATTTATTTATTTATAACCAAAACTCTCACTGCTGTCCAGTTATAGAGACCCCTCCTTGGCTTACCAAGGTGGTATCTCTACAGAATATGACCCATATGTAAAATTTACTACCATTGAGTCAATTCTGACCCATAGTGACCTCCATTCAGTTTCCAAGGCAGTAAATCTTTACAGAAATAGATTACCCCAACTTCCTTTCATGGAGTGGCTAGTGGGTTTGAACTACCAACCTTCTGATTAGTAGTCAAATGCCTTAGGTACTGCACCACCATATATATATATATCCTCGGAAGGAAGGTTGGGCAATCCTACTTCCGTAGTGATACTGCCTCGGAAACCCAAGGAGGGGTCGCTATGAGTCGGGTTTGACTCGACGGCACAT
>NW_006921941.1:45554-62944 GCF_000298275.1 Orycteropus afer afer | reverse complement strand
ACTCATAGCGACCCCTCCTTGGGTTTCCGAGGCAGTATCACTACGGAAGTAGGATTGCCCAACCTTCCTTCCAAGGACTGGCTGGTGGGTTTGAACTGCCAGCTGTCTAGTTAGCAGGCAAGTGTCTTAGCGCTATGCTACCAGAGCTCCCATCTACAGGTTAGGACTTCAATATATAATTTTTGGAACACAATTCAGTTCATAAAAGTTATTTTAAAATGGAAGCAACTCCAAAAAATGGAAAGAAATAGGGCTGGAAAGCTTGGGGCATGTGTGGGAAATATTGAGTAGTTTCATAGTTCTGCAGCTTAGGATATGTAAGAGGAAAATGGCACAGAAAAATTTGAAAAGGTAATGTTTGGATTCAGATTTTGAAACATCCAAGTAATAAACTAAGGGATAATGGAGAATGACTGATGGTTTTTGAACAAGGAATTGCTAGAACTCTAGCTTTGTTTCTGGAATATTAATTTGACAACAGGAAATTGGATTGATGATGGACAAATTATGGGTGGGAAAATGAATAAAACGTTACAGAAATTTCTCCAGCTACATCTAGCTCAGATGAAACAAGTTTTAATGGACAGAACAGAGCTGAAGAAAGAATGAAAGAAAAACAAATATTATGACTCAATATAAGCATACTGATGAGTAGATGTGTGGAGCTTTGAGCCAAGAATTGGGAGGGTGATAATATTAGTACAATAGGTACCTAGAAAAAAAAGAATAATTTTAGGAAGAGGTGCTGAATTTAAATTTGGACATGAATGTGAGGCCCTTTAATATACACTTACTCCCAGCATTGCAGAGTTATGTCTTGTATAAAGCATTTAGATTAGATGGCCTTAAATGAGTCCTTCTACTATGTGATTTTATATCTTCCAACTTTGTTCGTCTACTGACCCCATATTTAATGTAAGCATAATTCTGAATATGGAAATTTCTGTAATGTGTTTAATTTGTGAGATGTTGTTCTGATTACCTAGTGCAACTCTGACAGGAATATACCACAAATGGGATGGCTTGAACAAACAGGAGCTTATTCTCTCACAGTTTGGAGGCTTTAAGTCCAAGTTCAAAGTGCCAGGCTCTACGGGCTGAGTGAAAACCCCTCAACCTCGAGCTTCAGCTCTGCCTCCTGCTCCTGGCCCTGGAGGTTGGAGGCTTTTCTTTACTCAGATGGTGGCTGCTGAGGCTGACAAGCCCAAGGTTGAAAGTAAAAAGGCACAGTCCCAATGTTACCAAACCACACAGCAGGCCATTAATTCAAGTCCATTGAAAGTCCCAAGGTCGGCAGAGCATGGCAGGCTGCTGAACAATGACAGGGCTACATGCAGGGACCAAGCGTGCCATAAACTAGAGACCATCCCAATGGCTTCTCCTTATATAAGGAAGCAGACCACATACCTAAAGCAGCTACTCAGCTGCTCACAGTAGATTCCACCATGGAGTTGATTACCAGTCTCATCATGGGAAATATTACATCCAGCTGCCCAGCCAAGCAAGTTGACACACAGACTTAACCACCACAGATGTGTATAGGTTTGATATTTACATATTGTTTGTGGTTAGATTATACAGTAATACTGTCTTCATGATTCTTAAAGGGTTTTTTTTTTTTTTTTCCTTTCCTTTTCACTACAAGAGACAGAATAGGATCCCAGATCAGAATAGCACTCAAGGCCCTGATTTTTATTTTAGGAGGAGAAGTTGCTTTAAATGCAGCCAAATGTAAAGAGAGGGGGTTAAGTAAAAATGTTTTCATGTATAGATTTTTGCAACAGTCTTTATACTTCCTAGCCTTTTGAGGTTGTTTCTTCTAAAACAGACCTTACTTATTTAACAAAACTTACACACCAAAGGTATACATCAACTGTTCTAGGTTGCTTTACAAATATTAATTCTTTAAATACCCTGTGAAGTTGGTACTATTATATTACTCATTTTACAAATGAAGAAACTCAAGCACAGAAAGCTTAAGTAAATTTCCCCAGGTTATATAGCTAGTAAGTGGCAAAATCTCTGGGTGGTGCAAATGGTAACATGTTTGGCTGCTAACCAAATGGTTGGAGGTTCTAGTACCCAGAGGCTCCTTGAAAGAAAGGGTTGGTGATTTAATTCTCCACAATCAGCTACTAAGAACCCTGTGGAGCATAATTCTGCTTTGACGCCATTTGTTGGAATTAACTCTGTGGCAGCTGGTTAACTGCTTAGTTCTTGAGCAAAAGCTTCTCTTTTACAGAATCAATCTAATATTTCTTATGTAGCCCACGTTTCTCTAGACAGTATGGTGGAAGGTAGATAAAATTAGGCTGTAAGAAAAAAAAATTTTACCCCATTACCCCATTATTTCCACATATTGCTTCAGACTTCCCTGTAGCAAGACTCTTAACTGAGATCTAAAGTGTTAACAAAAAGAGACTGAATTAAAAAAGAATTGAAGCTGATTTCTAAAAGAGTAAAGAAAAAGTATATATATTGGTCTATAAGAAGATTTCTTTATAAAGATTGATAGGCCCATGTTTCAGAATCACATATTTCTTTCTGGCTTTTTTCTGGTCAAGTTTTGATATATCTTCATAATCAAATACCTTAGATAAATTGCTATAGTACGATTTTAATTCAATTAAGTTTCTTTTGCCTTGCTTAGTCTATTTTATTATCATGTTCATAGCTCTAGAATAACATGACCTCCTAGAATTTGAGGTTCACTGCTTTCAATTTGATTCAACAGACATTTATTGAGTACCTAATATGTGTCAAAGAAAGAGCTCTGGTGGTGCAGGAGTTAAGTGCTCGGCTACTAACCAGAAGAGTTATAGCCTTGTACACCCTATGGGGCAGTTCTACTCTGTCCTGTGGGATTGCTATGAGTCAGAATCAACCCAACAGCAAAGGGTTTGGATTTGGTTTTAGTCTGTGTCCAGTGACGTTCTGCATAATAAGGTTACAAAGAAGAAATCTTGAAGTATTGCTTAATTAACCTCATGGGATGCATTTGGAATCCAGCTGTCCTAAATATGCCCTTTGGGAATAATTAATAAATAAAATAAGTTGATGAGATCAGTGAATAAATGGCTTTGTGTGGATTTTATCCTTTACCTCCACTCAAGTTCTAGGTAAAACACAACCTGATCATGTTTCTGTTTTTATGAGCACATCAAATAAGAGAAGATCCTTAATATAGTGTCCAGTATTGATAGAGTTAATATGTAACAAAATTTAAATTAATAAGCTATTCATCAAAATGAATGTTTAAATTTATTATGAAGTTGTAGGTGAGTCTTATCTGAAGCCAAGATACCAATTCTGAAAACATGTGAAAATTGAGGGTTTCTATACCAAGTAAGAGTCCTAAAACAAACAAAAAACCAAACCCACTGCCATCTAATTGACTCTGACTCACAGTAACCCCCTCACCACTACCATTGGGTTTCCAAGGTGGTGAATCTTCACAGAAGTGAATTGCCCCATCTTACTTCCATGAAGCAGCTGGTAGATTTGAACCTCCAACCTTCTGGTTAGCAGTCAAATGCTTTAGGCATTGTGCCACCAGAGTTTCTTAAGTTAGAGTACTACAATCACTTAATAATGATATTCTGATCTTTGTTATAATCTAGGAAATTAAACCAAGCAAAATGAACTATCTGATCTTTTGGTTTCTATTATGATTTATGTCAATAATAGACAACACTCAATAAGGTAGACTTTAGTAGTCTGTTTTACAGTGTAGGAACTCAAGACTTTTATGGTTAAACAAAACAAAACAAAAATGCAGTTGTCATTAAGTTTGCTCTGACTCATGGTGATCCCATATGGTTAAATACTTTGTCTGACTGTCTATAGCCATGAACTGATGGGGCCAAAAATCAGTCTCAATTCTCTGGCTTGGAAGTTTGTTCTCTTTAATGAATGATGTGTTTTATTTCTCAATAGTAGGATTGACAGTGTTAGCAGCTCATTTTCTTTAAGGTTTAACCAAAATGGAGACAGTTGGTATTCCGTCTGACCTTTTATTTTCCCTTTAATCAGTGTTACTGATTTCTTTCAGCAGATCTTGGTTGCTCATAAAATTATATTTTAAATGACTTACTAAGTTCAGATGTCTTTTGGTATGACTTTTTAAGATGCTAATGAGTTGGAATCTACTCAATGGCAGTGAGTTTGATTTTTTTGGAGTTAATGAGTTTTTGTTGTGTTGTTGTTGTTGTTATGTGCCGTCGAGTCAGACCTGACTCGTAGTGACCCCTCCTTGGGTTTCTGAGGCAGTATCACTACGGAAGTAGATTGCCCCATCTTCCTTCCGAGAAGTTTTTAGAGGTTCTATTTTCCTTTTGGGAGCTCTGGTGGTGTAGTGCCTAAGGCATTTGACTGCTAACCAGACGGCTGGCAGTTCAAATCCACCAGCCACTTCTCAGAAGGAAGATTGGGCAATCTAATTCCATAGTGATACTGCCTGGGAAACCCAAGGAGGGGTCGCTACGAGTCGGATCTGACTTGACATTTTGGTTTGGTTTTCATTTTGCATTCTTCTTCTCAAATATTTTTCTTAAGAGTCTTCAAGATTATAGGGAGAACCATCTATTCAATAGATGGTTCATATATTTGGAAGCAAGGTCCAGCTTTTATGAGCAGAAGATGTTGGCCAACCCTGTATCAATAGTAAAATTTTTTTCTATCTTATAAAACTCTGCAGGTAATAAAAAAATATAGCCTCAGTTTTGTTTTGTGTTTTTTTAGGGGTGTGTGTGTGTGTGTGTGTGTGTGTGTGGTTTTTAAAGCAGTCATATCTTGGACTTCCAAATAAATGTTGCTCTTCAAAATAGTCTTCTTGGAAAGTTTCCCAATTTCCACCAAAATAATATATTAAGAGCCACTTTATGGATCTTTTTGTTTTATGATTATAATTTATGATCCTAGACAGTGTCATCTAACTTAGGAGCTCTGGTAGCATAGTGCCTAAGGCACTTGGCTGCTAACCAGAAGGCTGGCAGTTCAAACCCACCAGCCACTCCTTGGAAGGAAGGTTGGGCAATCTACTTCTGTAGTGTTACTGCCTTGGAAACCCAAGGTGGGGGGGGCCCTATGAGTCGGGTTTGACTCAACAGCACATAACAACAAGAACAAGAAATATTTGTTTAATATCTTTCAAATGCAAGACACCATGCTAGAGGATCTCCTATTTTATTTGTCAGCCTTGGCTCTAAAGCAGGATTTCATGTATTTCAGTGGCAGGGCAAAGGAAGATATTGTTGGTATGGAAAAACTTGAAAACTTTTCCTCTTTTTCTGCAACCACTCAAGAATGTATATATCAGCAAAGTAAAGCATGTTGTTGTTTGTCATCAAGTTGATTACAAGTCATAGCAACCCCATATGACAGAGTAGAACTACACTATAATATTTCTAGGTTGTAATTTTGATGAGAGCAGATTGCCAGATCTTTCACCTGCAGAGCCACTGGATAAGTTTGAACCTTAAACCTTTCAGATAGCAGCCAGTACATAACTAGGTTACATCATCAGGATTTATTAAAGCATAAATAACTTATAGTCAAACGTAACTAATATTCAAACATATTGTAAATGACAACTAAAATCTTAGATAGTCTCAGCACATAGTGGGCACTAAGTGGAAGAAAAGTAAGAGAAAACATTCCAAGATTTTTGTTTTGTTTTGGCGGTTCTCAGTATTGATGAACTCTAGGTAGTAAATGAAATACATCTATTTAAATGTGTTAAAAATTTCAATGTCTCAACTGAAAATTTCTTTTAAAAGATGTACAAAAACAATGGGAAAAACAGAAAAAGGAAAATTTGACCAATTCTCAAAGGAAAGATGATAAAAAAAAAAACATGTTAAAACAAAATATGAAGTAACACGATAGTAGGAGTCCCCAAAATATCACATTAAATGTGAAAATAATAAATTTTCCTACAAAACAGAGAGTCTATCAGATTTGCTTTAAAAGAAAATTTAGCTTTGTGGAATTTAGAAGATATATTAAAATAATAAAAGATAAAATAATTTAAATAAATGTATGACATAATATTCCAAGCAAATGCTAAGGAAAAGAAGCATCAGTAGCAGTATTAACAGTATATAAAATTGGTTTTAAGGCAAACAACCTCAAAACTGGATAAAATAGATATTTCATACTATAAAATATATGCCAGGAAGATTAAGAGACAAAAATCCCATGATCATTTCTGTATGTATTGATAATTTTACATTTTAACATGAAATTAACAATTTAACATTTGATACCTTTTAATGGCTTAATAAAATACTACTATATTATTTATTGAGCGTCTCAAAGGTCTTTTGTTTATGTTATACCTATCAATATGTGCTGTGTTATGAATTAAATCTAAGAATATTTTCAAATAGCAATAATAAATCCATTATATCTTAACATAAATAGCATTTTTATGAAAAATGAGTATTTTTTAAAAAACAAAATATAGTGAGAAAAGTAGCATTGTTTTACATTTTTGAAAATCTCTTCAATACTGCTTAAAAGGAGACAATTGAATTCTTATCTGTGCTTCTGCATTCTATCTGTTGTGATCTGTTGCTTTAGTAAACTATATTATACCCAGCTATTCAGTGCCCTTCACTCTGTCAGCCATGGCCATATCCCTTGCTTTTGCCAGTGAAATGTATGTTAAGTTTCATTTGTTACTTCCAAGAAGAAGCTTTGAAAACCATTGACTAGTTCTTTCTTCACTATTTTTCTGCTGTCATAAGGATGAATGACCCACAGAGAAGCTGACCCATTTTCTAGCTTGGTCCTAGAATAAAGTTTACATGAAGCAGAGCAGTTGATTTCTCACCAATAATAATTAGAAAGAAGATCAAATTTTTGTTGTAAGCCATTGAGATTTAGGGGTTATTTGCTATCATAACTAAATGTAAGCTAACTGATGTGGAAATTGATAACAGATTAGTACACCATGTGATACACAAAAATAATAGCTTGAATATAGTGTCATTGACTTTGGGAAGGTGATAACTGTGATAAAACATTTGATGACCCTATTACTAGAAGAAATTAGATAATATACAGAAGGAGTGCTAGAGGGGCAAGGAGGCCGCATCTTCTGACCTCCTCTTACCCCACAAGAAGAAGACAGAATCACCATTAGCAGCCCAAGTCCTATTCCTGCGAGGCCAGACATGCTGCCTCCCTGCAGTCTTGACACCAACCATTCCTCCCACCGCACCCACCACCTCTCTGCTGGGTTTGATAATTCACTTCAATGGCCACACAGAAGTCACAAATTATGGGGTTTATTAGGGAAGAAACAGACTACAATTCAAATTCAGGAACATGCTCAGTCTCTCTCAGCCAGCTGTCTCTCAGCTGACAGTCTCTCTCAGTCTCTCTCCCAGCAGCTCATGTCTCTCATGTCTGCCCCAGCAGCATGTGTCTCACGTCTCTCCCAGCAGCGAGAGATTCCTTCTGCCTCTAGAAGGGCTCCTTTTTGAGCCTGGCAGAGTGACCAAACTAACCAAACCCAACATCAGAAGTCTATACACCTGAGAGAGAGTGAACTTTCCAGAAAATGACTTGGTGCTACACTCAACAGAGATACTTCAGGTGGATAACTTTAACAATCAGGAGCTACTCAGTTGCTCATGGCAAATTTTACCACAGAGTTTACAAAGACTTAAGGCTGGAAAAGGCATACCAGGTCATGGAGTACACCACAAGGAGTATGCATATAGGCAAAGATTTGAGGAAACAAAATATTACCAATATTCTTTGGTTGCTCTTATCTTCATTTGATTAAGTATTGTAAAATAGAGATGAGCTCAGTAAAGAATTGGCCAGTTTGTAGGGAAAATCCAGAAATTTCAGGATTTATAGGATCAGAAGATACAACTGCTTTTCATTTCCAAATGGTGAAATATATAATTGAGAAATTATTTGAATGGGCAAAAGCCTGCTCTATTTCAACTATCTGTCTGCAAAAACGGCAAGGAGGCCACATGTTCTGACCTCCTCTAATCTCACAAGAGGAAGACAGCAGTAACCCAAGGCCTATTACCGCAAGGCCAAACATGCTGCCTCCCTCCAGCCCTTTCACCAACCGTTCCTCCCAAAGCACCCACCACCTCTCTCCTGGGTTCAGGTAATTCACTGCAGTGGCCACACAGAACTCACAGATTATGGGGTTTATTAGGGAAGCACCAGGCTACAACTCAAGTCCAGGAAGAACGCTCAGTCTCTCTCCCAGCCCACCATCCCTCAGCCAAAAGTCTCTCACAGTCTCTTTTCCAGCAGTGCTGGTCCCTCGGTGTCTCACTCAGTGATGCGTGTCTCTTGCGGCTCTTTCCCAGCAGCACGTGTCTCTTTCAGGGGTGCGTGTCTCTTTCGGCAGCACGTCTTCCTCCACCAGCAGTCAGAGAGAGTTCTGCCTCCAAGAGGCCTCCTTTTGAGCCCGGAAGGGTGGTCAAACTAGCCAATCACAGCATCAGAACTCTAAGCACGTGAGAGAGAGTGGGAACCTCCCAGAACATTGTATTGTGCCACGCCCAACAGAAATAACCCAGGTGGGCGACTTTAAAATCAGGATCTCCTCAGTTGCTAATAGCAATTACCACCTTGGAGTTTACAAAGACTTATGGGTAGAAAAGCCACACTAAGTAATTTACTACACCGCACTGTCAAAGACCAAATCACAGCTAAAGCCAGCATACTTTTGTTAAACCTCAGATTCACTTAACGTGGCATGCTCAGTAAATCATTTCATTAGGAAAAAATTACAGGAAAAAATACAAGACTAAGTGTGGCTCTCCCACAGAAACCTGCTCACCTCAAGGAACTGTATTTAAGTCTAGAACAAGAGAAAACAAAAACCAAACCAAACTCACTGCCATCAAGTCAGATCTGACTCATAGCGACCCCTCCTTGGGTTTCCAAGGTGTATCGCTACGGAAGTAGATTGCCCAATCTTCCTTCTGAGGATTGGCTGGTGGGTTTGAACCACCAGCCTTCTGGTTAGCAGTCAAATGCCTTAGACACTACACAACCAGAGAGGCATATCTCAAAAAGACTTATGGATATGGCTGTTGGTGTAACAAGACAACTTGTTATAAATAGAAAACAACTAAATTTTTGAGAGAGTTGTACTGCCAAAAGAGCTGCCAGGTTTAAAAGAGACTGTGTTGTTCATAACTGTACCTTCAACATTCAGTAGATTGGAAGTAGACTGAGAAAACTACTCAACCACCGAAGGAAGAAAGGGGTATCTTCTAATTATTTATTTATGTATCAAGGAGGACCAAGGAAAAGGAATTTCTTTCCTAGGAACCAGAGCCAGCAACCTTAGAAAACACTGGGAAGCTACTCCCCATGAGTAGAACCAGGATCCAATTAAGAAATACCGCCTACTCCCAGGACTCCCTTTCCAATTTCTGCCCAGTAGAATTTCAGAATTCACACCGGATAAATGTGTGCTTTCCATTCTTCCCCTTTCCCAAATTGGAGATTTATTCCAGTTATATTGTCCATGTTGTGCAGTTATATACTGAATATATGAGGGGCAGCTAACTTGTCTTTTTAGTTTATTGGTCTCTAGAGTAGAAGGTGCCACATCTGGATTTTATATAGCGACTACCACAAGATCCTGGACTTTGTGAGCCTAATGCCATGATTGGATAGGACTTAGGGGTTATCTTCCCTGGGTAGCAGGGTGTGAATATTTTGTGTACAGAAGGGCAAAAAGGAAAGCAAATATTTGCGACTAGTTGGCAGGTTATGGTATTATTACTACTTTCCCCAATTATTTGTTGCCTCTCCCTATGAGGGAATTACAATTCCCCACCAATGACATCAAACTTGGCCGTGTGACCTACTTTGTCTAGTGAAATGTGAACAGAAGGTTTGGATGTCACTTCCAAGCAGAATCCTGAAGAAATACTGCATGCCATGGCTGTCTTCCCTCTGTCATGAAGGCAGCATGTGTCTGAAAGAGGCTGCTCCTTCAGCCTGAGTTTTGGAATGAACAAGATGCAGAGCAGAGCTTCATCTGACCCACAGCTGACATGTAACATAAGCAAGAAATAAATATTTGTAGTTGTAGCTAGCCACGGGGAATTTGGGATTGTTTGTTAATGCAAAATTACCTATTGTAAACTTCCTGATTTTCCAATATTGATCAATTTTTTTTGTATTCACCTCTAGAAACAGATAAGCCTGTAAAATTTCTTAGAAATCCCTCTTTCTCTGCATGTTACTAATTATAGATATAGGTTAAAAACTGCTATTACTTTTGGGTACTGTTTCATTTGTATCCTATCTACTGTGTACACCATGATCCTAATCGCTCAATCAGAAGATCAGGGTCATTGGTCAGAAGTTCACTTTGTGTTACATATTCCACCTCCTTAGTGGAGTGAATCAGTATTCTACCACAGTTTTATTCAATTGACTTTCACATGGGAATGCTTCAGTCTGGAATCTGGGGTCTGAATCTGTTTATCACACTTCGAACATTTAAGAAACAGTGGGTTGTAGCATCTGTCTGTGATTTATTACACTGTCAAAAAACACATGGAAAGGCTTCCATACATTTCAAACTACGGTGTCAGTGCATTTTTAAGGGGTTTTGAGTGCTTTTTAAGCATAAATTTTTGTTTTTAACCTATGAAGATTTCATGTCTTTCCTATTCTACTTTATAAATAAATAAATAAATAAAAGCCACAGCTACAATGATTTGGCCATTGATCAGTGTATTCTTTGAAGGACTGCAGGCTCGGCATCTTTTTCTTTGTGGAAGTCTGTCCTTTGATTTGTAGGCTTTTAGAATCCCATAACAAAGTTTGGGTGTCCAGGGCAAAAGTGCCAGTTAAGATATTTGGCTTCTTTAGTTTAGTTGAATATAGAGCCATAAGGTTTATTATCTCTCATGATTTGGAAATAAGAAAGAATATCTGAGTCTTAAGAACCCCTCAGAGTTGCTATTGTACTTGATTATGTTCCTTAAAAGAAAGAGATATCAAAATAGTATATTCATATCCTTTAGCAAAAACATTTTCACCAATTCAGTGACGCTCACTGCTTTCGAGTCAGATCTGACTCATAGCGACCACTCCATGGGTTTCCGAGGCAGTATCACTACGGAAGTAGATTACCCAATCTTCCTTCCAAACTTAGTGACAAGAGAGTACTTATCAAGTTAACTCTGCTAAGGCAGTGGGCATAGTCTTAACAAATTAGGCAAGGGAAAAGAAATGTCATAGAAGTTATATTTTAATCTAATAATTGTTTTACCATTGATCCTCTGCTACCTAAAGAGTCTTGATTTGGGATAAGTATAAGTAGAGCTGGGCCTTTTCAGTGAGCTGCTAAATTTTTATAGACTTGAAGATTGTATTCTTGGAATTAATCTTGTCAAACTGGCAAACTGACTTGAACTTTGGTACTCTAAAAGTTGGCATAAAAAGTAACTAAACAAAGCTAGTGAAGATCATTAATTTCTAAAGTTTCACTGATTGACACTGAGCACATCTGTTCCTTGAAAGACTGTTCTCTTAGCATATTAATATCCCTGCACAGAGGACCTCTGTCCATATTATGTGGAGATGGCAGGGCTTTTTGTCTTCTTGTCATATTAGCTAACTAAAGTCAAGCACTCAAACTTGAAAGTAGTTTTATTTTTTGCAGTTGTGAATAAGCATTTATAAAACTGATTTTTGGGACAACTAGTAATTGGACAGTTAGATGAACTATTTATATAGTTGAGAAGGAGCCAATGGTTATTTTTCAAGGGTTTTTGGGAACCATCATTCAGGTTGATTCATTATTTTTAGTCTTCCTTAGCAATTCTGTGTTCTTAGAAGATATTAGAAAAATAATTTGTAGCAACTCAGTGTGTGGAGCCTTGGACTTCTCTTAATGTCAAGAAAAGGACACCAGAAGATCTCAAAAACTGGCTCAACTTGTAAATTAAACATGACAGAGTTCTGGAACTCCTTTTAGCTTGATGAACTAAATGTGAAGTAGAAGGGATAATATGTTATCTTTCGTATATGGATATGTCATTGATGCTCTACCATCTGTAGCATACTTTTTGTTTATTTTCTCAATGGGAATAGAAAACAAGAAATGAGAATGTTAAGTGGGTTTTAAAAATCAATTGTGCCTGTAAAAAATATGTGAGAATTTGAGTTGATGATAAGTTCAGTTTAGGTGAGCAAGATTTGCTAGAATGTTAAATTGATTTTAGATTGGGCTAATAGGGGAATATTATCTAACAGTTTTCAAAGTGTAATCCTTGGTCAGCAGTGTCAACATCATCTGGGAACTTGTTACAAATGCAAATTCTGGCAAACCATCTCAGACCTACTGAACAGAAACTTGATTTTGGCCCATCATTCTGTGTTTTTTCCAGGTCGTTCTGATACATGCTAAATAAGAGCTGATCTGGAACAAAATTCTCTTCTACTTTATGCTGCTCAGAGGATGCCTGTATCAACAATTTTGTATTTATTAAATAGTCTAAATAAAGTGTTGACAAGCTAGAGTGCTTCTAAAATATAATGCTATATACAGAAAGGACTAGAAACTTTATCCTGTTTGAAAGAAATTGGGTTTCTTTAGACTAGAAAAAAGAGAGTTATGGCATGTAACTGTTAACTTTCAGTTAGCTAAAGGGCTATCTATGCTCTGAAGATCAGGAATAAGAATAAAGAACTTTCTGGGAAAAGTGTTACATGCTTTGTATATAAAAGCCTCTGTGATTTAGTGAGCTTCATCTCTCTGGAGGCTTTGGGTAATCTACACATTCTCTTAATGGCAATGTTGTGGTAGGTAGAAGGACTGACTAGGTCTTTCCTAGCACTAAGAGTTTGTGTATCTATGGCTTGTGTAGAGTCAGCACACTCTCAATAGGCTTATGGTTTTTACCTAGAGAAATGTTCTCAGATTTGAGTGATGTATGAATCTTCATTTTTGTTTCACTGTGTTCACCTCTAACTAAGGTTAGCATTCTGAATTAACTCTTATTTTCCTTCAGTTTATTGAAGGTCTTATTCCATCTTCTAGCCTCCTTTGTTGTTGCTCTCACCCTTGTTTAGTATTTCTTTATAGGAGATACCATTTCTTTGTTTTTACTTTTAAATTTTAACTTTTTATAACCCTGGGTTATGTTCTGGGCATTCCCTTAGATCTGTCTTGTACTATATAGTCTGTTGTTCATGTCATGTGTTGATTTTTAAATTTTAGGGGCACTGTTTTTTTTTTCCCCAAAAAAAACTTCTTTTTCATATCTGTTTTATAGTGCTCTGTTGTTTTATAATGACATAAATAAATTTCTTTTATTAATCATCTAAGCATATTTTACAGTAATTTTCAGAAAATTCTTTCATCTCAAGTCTTTGTGCTATTTATTCTTTTTGTAGATTTTTAAAGTATATCTTATGAAGAATTATTTCTTTATGTAGTTTTAAATTTTTATTGTGAGCTCATTTTTTTAAAAAAAATTTATTGATTTGGGTGAAAGTTTACAGACCAAATTCGTCTTCTATACAGCAGTTCATGTACACTTTGTCTCATGACGTTGACTGTTATCTCCCACGATGCAACAGCTCTTTTCCCACTTCCTCCCCATAGCCATCTCTTCCCTGTATTTCTATCCCTCCATGCACTCCTGCCCCCTGAGCTGTCTCTCTGTGCAATCACAGCCCTTCTTTCTCCCATGATTGATCTCTCAAGGAGTGTATCTACCTCAGGTAAATGTTCAGCTCATATGCCTGTCTTGTTTGGCTGGAAGCCACAGGAGTGGGTTCAGTTCCAAACTTGAAGGGCAGCTAGGGGCCATTGTCTCAGGAGTTGCACCAGGCTCTATCAGACCAGCAAACTTGATGCCATTTTTTTTTTTTTTTTTTTTAATGTTTTTGTGTGAGCTCATCCTTAACAGAAAAAGTTTCCTTCTTCTTGTAAACTGATGTATCTTAGCTTGCAAAAATGTCTCTATTGAACAATTTTGCATTTACTTTTCCTAGTTGTCTTAGGAACCTCACTGATCTAGGACAGATTTTACTCCTTCATAGTTCAGGATTCTTTATCTCATGGATATTGTAAATTCAGACCATACATCTGTACTTGGTGTATACTTTCTGTTTTAATTTCTCATGGGAACTATATTTTCATTCTCACCACCAAGGGCACAGGGAAGGCAAAACTTCTATGTAATTTTCTCTGGTTGCTTTCCACTGATGTTGTATCTTTTTGCGGCCCAACTATATAAAGGTATCTAATTTATATCCCCATATCTTCTGTAGGACACAAGGCCTATCCCTGTATTGTATTAAACTCCAAAAAGGAGCTCTGGTGTTATAGTGAGTTAGGCATTTGGCTGTTAACCAGAAGGTCAGCAGTTCAAACCCATCAGCTGTTCCATGGAAGGAAGATGAGGCAGTCTACTTCCATAAAAATTTACAGCCTTGGAAACTTGATGGGAGTCACAATGGGCGTTCGAATCGACTCAGTGGCAGTGGGTTTGGTTTTATTTTTTTTGATGTTGCTATTAGGTAATTCTTATGACCCCTGGGATGTGAGCAAAATGAGTTCAGGAACTTACTCCTCTGGCTTTTAGTTTCCTATTAATTTCTACATAATGATTTTCTTTCACATTCAGCTTTGTAACTAAAACAATGTTATTATATTTAATTAATAATTTCTGTTTTATGTCAGCTCAGTCTACCATTTGCCAGAGCTAAAATTCCTAGATTTCTTGAATTCTCCCCAGTTGTTTTGTTTTTGTTTTTGAGTAATGTTACTTAGATGTGTATAAGCATAGAGTAGATATAAATACCATATACATATGGTTCTTATACATCTGTAACCCTAAAACAAATTCACATGTAAAAATCTTAAATCAATAAAATTAAAGTTAACAAGCAAGATTGATGTTGTTGTAGTGGTAAGTCTGAATTGCTATACACCACATACAAATAACACTAGCTTACAGATGCAAAATTTTGAAAGTTCAACATGTGCTATATGATTTTCAATATTTGTTCTACTTTTCTCTATTTAACCTACTGTGAAACTTTCTTTGTACTATGTAGTAAACACATTAGACCTTCACACGACACAAGTGCATGAAAGGCCACCTTTTACTTAGCCCTTTGCTTGTGTCAAAAAATGACCTCTTATTTGGCATCAACTGAATTGTAAACACAAATGACAATTCAAGTATTGAAATCACATAGTGGTTTTATTGAAAAGATCATCATTTCAGTACTGGCATGAATCAGGTGACTTTATGTATATTAGAAGATATTTCTGGAATCTCTGTTTTCTGTGTGTGTGTGTGTATGTGTGTGTGTGTACATGTGCGTGCAAGTCTGTTCTTATGTCAGTTATACACTATTTTAATTGCCATAAGTCTAAACTAAGTCGTGATATTCTTGAAGTGTAAGTTCCCCAACTTTGTTCTCCCTTTTAATCTTGGTTATTACTTAGTTTTTAAAATTTCTGTATACATTTTATAATCAGTTTGCCAATTTCTAAAAGGTTACTGTGATTTGATTGGGATCATTTTCAGTCTAGCGGTCAATTTGGGAAGAATTGACATCTTTTATTATTGCATCCTCCAGTTCATGAACAAGGAAGGAGCCTTGGTGGTGCAGTGGTATCAAAAGGTTTGAGGGAAGTGTCTGACTGCTAACTTCACAAGGGGGTAGCAGGATCAAGATCAAGATCAGCAGCCCAAGCTGATTCATATGAGGTAGATAGAGGTCACGCATGCCACCATCCTCCAAACTTTTTTTTACCAATTCTGACACCAACCTTCCCTCCCATGATACTCTCTGCTTCATAGTTTTTAAGAAGTATGTTATTCAGTTTCCATACATATGATTTTTTTTCCCTTTATTTTCCTGTTATTGATTTCTAATTTTATAGCATCATGATCTGAGAAGATGCTTTGGAGTATTTTGGTGTTTTAAAATTTATTGAGGCTTGCTTTGTAGCCTAACATATTGTCTATTCTGAAGAAAATTCCATGTGCACTGGAAAAGAATATGTATTGTGCTGTTGTTGGGTCAAGTGATCTGTATACATCTATGAGGACTAGTTAGTTGATTGTATTGTTTAGGTAATCTGTATTTCTGTTAGGCTTCTTTCTAGCTGTTGTGTCCTTCATTGAAAGTGATGTATTAAAGTCTTCTATTATTATGGAGTTGTCTATTTCTCCTTTCAATTCTGTTAAAATTTGATTTATGTACTTTGGGGCTTTCTCACTGGGTCCATGGATATTTATATGATTACATTCTCTTGTTCAGTTGACCCTTTAATCATTATATAATGTCCTTATCTCTTTTGCTGTTGTTTGCCTTAAAGTCTATTTTATCAGAAGTTAATATTGCCTTTCCTGTTACTTGCTTGTTATATGCCTTTCCATCCTTTGATTTTTAGCTTATATTTATCTTTATGTCTAAGTTGTGTCTCTTGTAGATAGCAAATTGATGGGTGATTTCTTTCTTACCCATTCTGCTACTCTTTCTCTTGACTGATGCATTTAATCCATTTACATTCTATGTAATTATTGATAGGTATGCATTTACTGCTACCATGTTGGTGGGGTTTCTGTGTGTGTGTGTGGTGTTGATAGTTTCTTTCTTCTATAAATTTTTCTTGGCTGAGCTAATTTTGTTTATGTATTTTCTTTGTTGCTATTGTCTTAGTGTTTTCTGAGCTTTGTGATTTTTCAGTTTTTTACTTGATGTGAAATTTTATTAATATATTTATTTATTTATTTATTGTGATTTGGGTGAAAATTTACAGATCGAATACACTTTCCATATGGCAGATCACATAAACTTTGTCTCATGACACTGATCACAATTTAGCACAATGCAATATCTCCGCTCCCACTTCTCCCAATAGTTACCTCTTCCCTGTGTCCATCCCTCCATGCACTCCTACCCGCTGCACTGTCTCCCTGTGCCTTAGCAGCCCTTCTTTCTCTCTTGCTTGTTCTCTCCAAGGAGTGTGTCTACCTCAGGTAAATGCTCAACTAGAATACCTGTCTATTGTTTGGCTGGAAGTCACAGGAGTGCATTCAATTCCAGACCTGAAGGGCAGCTAGGGGCTACAGTCTCAGTGGTTCCACCAGGCTCTATCAGACCAGCAAAGCTGGTCCGCTCCCCCCCTTTTTTTTTCTCTCCAAATGATTTTGAGTTTTGTTCCACATTGTTCACCCTGTCTATCTAGGATCTCCTACAAAGATCCTCTTCCAAGTGGTTGACAGTAGTAGTTGAGCACCATCTATTTCTTCTGGTCTCATAGTTGTATAGGCTGCAGATCAGATGGTGTACCAGTCACTAGGACTAATTGTTTCCATAAATTTTGGTTTTCTTCATTCTTCTTTGCT
>NW_006921941.1:10250-16654 GCF_000298275.1 Orycteropus afer afer | reverse complement strand
ATGTGGTTCTTCTCCTTTGTTTTATTTATGTGGTGGATAACGCTGATTGTTTTTCTAATGTTGAACCATCCCTGCATACCTGATATGAACCTCACTTGGTCATAATGAATGATTCTCTTGATATGTTGTTGCAGTCTATTGGCTAGGATTTTGTTGAAGATTTTTGCATCTATATTCATGAAGGATATTGGTCTGTAGTTTTCCTTTTGATGTCTTTGCCTGGTTTTAGTATCATGGTTATGCTTCCTTCATAAAATGATTTAGGAGGAGTCTATCCTATTCTTTGTTTTGGATTAGTTTGAGTAGGATTAGTGTCAGTTCTTCTCTGAATGTTTGATAGAATTCTCCAGTGAAACCATCTGGGCCAGGACTTTTCTTAGTTGGTAATTTTTTGATCACCTGTTCAATTTCTTCTTTTGTTATGTTAAGTTTTGCACATCACTCTGTGTTAGTATAGGTAAGTGGTATGTTTCTAGAAGTCTGTCATTTCTTCCAGATTTTCAAATTTGTTGGAGTACAGTTCTTCATAGTATCCTAATATTATCCTTTTTCTTTCCATTGGTTCTGTTGTGATGTCACCCTTTTCATTTCTTATTCGTGTTATGTGTATTCTCTCCCTCTTTTCCTTTGTTAAATTTGCCAGTGGTTCATCAATTTTATTAATCTTTTGAAAAAACCAACTTCTTGTCTTCTTGATTTTTTTCTATTTTCTTTCAGTTTTCTGTTTCATTGATTTCTGCTTGAATCTTGATTATTTCCTTTCTTCTGGTGACTGTAGGGTTTCTTGCTGTTCTTTTTCTAATTGTTGGAGTTGTTGGTTTAAAGTGTTGATTTTGGCTCTTTCTTCTTTTTTGATGTGTGCATTTATTGCTATAAATTAGCCTCTGATCACTCCTTTTGCTATGTCCCTAAGATTTTGGTATATTGTGTTTTCATTCTCATTTGATTCAAGGAATTTTTGCATTTCTATTTAGATTTCTTCTCTTTCCCAGCCTTTCTCAAGGAGAGTGTTGTTCAGTATCCGTGTGTTTACTCTTTTCCTGTTGATCTTCCTATTGTTGATTTCTGGCTTGATAGCATTATGATCTGAGAAGATGCTTTACAGTATGTCATTGTTTTTAAATTTATTAAGGCTTGCTTTACAGCCAACATATGGTCTATCATGGAAAATGTTCCATTTGCACTGGAAAAGAATGTATATTGTGCTGTTGTTGAGTGAAGTGCTCTGTAGATGTCTATAAGGTCAAGTTGGTGGATTTTATTATTCAGCTCTTCTGCATCTTTGTTGAGTTTCTTTCCAGTTGTTCTGTCTTTCATTGAAAGTGGTGTATTAAAGTTTCCCACTGTGACTGTGGAGTCACCTATTTGGCTTTTCAACTCTTTTAAAGTCTGATTTATGTATTTTGCGGCTCTTTCATTCGGTCCATAGATATTTATTATATCTATGGTTGTATCTTCATGTTCAATTGGTCCTTTAATCATTATATAATACCCTTCCTTTTCTCATATGGTGGTTTTTATCTTGAAGTCAGTTTCATCAGAAATTAATATTTCCACTCCTGCTCTTTTATGCTTGCCATTTGCTTGATATATATTTTTCCAACCTTTGATTTTTAGTATATTTTTGTCTTTGTCTCTAAGGTGTGTCTCTTGTAGACAGTATATTAATGGATTTTGTTTTCTTATCTAATCTGCAACTCTTCATCTCTTGAATGGTGTATTTAATCCATTAACATTCAGTGTAATTATCAACAAGTATGAATTGGTTGCTCTCATTTTGTTATGTGGTTTTTCAAGGTGTCCCTGGTTTCTTTGTTCCATATTATTTTCTGTGCTGAGATCATTATGTTTGTGAATCGTGTTACCATTTCCTTTGTTGCTGTTGTTTTAGTATTTGCTCAATATTTGTGCTTGTCCTCCTTTTTAAGTATAATATTATTTTAAGGTAGATTATAAAAAGAATGAATACTGTAAACCCTGGGTCAGCCATTAAAAATACAATGAAGAGATATGGCTAATATATGAAAAGTAAAGATAAGATAGAATCATAAAAATATTCAGTTAATTCAAGAGTAGGCAAGAAAGTAGGAAAAATGAAAAAAGAAACTAGCAGATGAGAAAAAAAGAAAAGATCAAAGTAATAGATTTAGATACTACTATTTTGTTATTAGGAGCTCTGGTAGCTTAGTGCCTAAGGCACTTGACTGCTAACCAGAAGGCTGGCGGTTCAAACCCACCAGCCACTCCTGGGAAGGAAGTTTGGGCAATCTACTTCCATAGTGATACTGCCTCGGAAACCTAAGGAGGGGTCGCTTTGAGTTGGGGCCGACTCCACGGCACATAACAAGAACAAGAACGTTTTGTTAATTGGGAGCTCTGGTAGCATAATGCCTAAGGCACTTGACTGTTAACCAGAAGGCTAGCAGTTCAAACTCACCAGCCACTCCTCGGAAGGAAGATGTGGCAATCTACTTCTGTAGTGATACTGCCTCAGAAACCCAAGGAGGGGTTGCTATGAGCCGGGTCCAACTCGATGGTACATAACAACAACAACATTTTGTTAATTATATATAACTGTATGATATTTTGTTTTAGGGTTTTTGTATGATATAATAAGGAGCTCTCGTGGCATATTGGGTGAGGCATTTATTTGCTAATCAGAAGGTCAGTGGTTCAAACCCACCAGTTGCTTTGGGGGAAGAAGATGAGGCAGTCTACTTGTTAAAGATTTACAGCCTTGGAAACGCAATGAGAGTTGCTTTGAATCAGAATCAACTCAATGGCAATGAGTTTTGTGTGGATTTTTGGTATATGATATAAAGGCGCTCTAGTGGTACAGTGGGTAAGGCATTTGACTGCTAACCAGAAGGTTGGAGGTACAAAACCACTAGTGACTCTGTGGAAGAAAGATGAGGCTGTCTGCTTTTGTAAAGATTTACAGCCTTGGAAACCCAATGGGGGTCGCTGTGAGTCAGAATTGACTCCATGGCTGTGAGTGAGCAAGTGTGATGATATAAACATCGTGAATCAAATGTAGAAATTTGTTTCTCTTGATAAAAAAGGCTGACCCAACTGTATTCTGTCTACAAGAAATGCTTATTAAATTATACAGACACAGGATAAAAGTTAATAGAAGGGAATATGATACACCATTGTAAACACTAATTTAAAAAAAAGTGTTTCTATATTAATATCTGGTAAAGTAGGCATCAGAAGAAGGAATATTCCAGGGACAAAGATTGACATTTTATAATGATAAAAGAATAAGTTAATCAAGATGATTTTATCACCTATATGTCTCTGTACTCAAAAACAGATTTTAGACATGCATAAAGCAAAATTACCAGTACTCACAGTAGAATAGACAAATCCTCATTTAAAGTTGGTGATTTTACCACTCCTTTCAGTACATTGATAAAACAGGTAAACAATATCCATAAGGAAATAGACTTGAAAAATGATTTAATTAGTATTTAGAGAACATTAGCTCACAAGGCCACTACTCATCTGTCAGTTTGTTGTACTCTGGTGGATATATGTGGATCATAACAAATTACAGATAACATTGCATGAATGGGGATTCCAGAATACTTAATTGTGCTCAAGGAATCTATACATAGACCAAGAGGCAGTCATTCAAACAAAACAATGGGATACTACATGGTTTAAGATTAAGAAAGGCTTGTGTCAGGGTTGTATCCTTATACCGTATGTTTTGGTTACCTCTGTGCTACTCTAACAGGAATACCACAGATGGGATGGCTTGAACAAACAGGAGTTTATTCTCTTACAGTTCGGGAGGCTAGAAGTCCGAAGTCTGAGTTCTCAGTGCCAGTCTCTAGGGGCTGTGTGAAAGCCCCTCAACCTTGGGCTTCATCTCTGCCTCTTGTTCCCAGCCCACTGAAGCTAGAGACATCTCTTCACTCAGGCAGCTACTGGCTGTTGAGGCTAACATGCCCATGCACAGTCCCAATGTTACCAAACAACACAGCAGGCCATTGATTCAAATCCATTGAAAGTCCCAGGATCAGCAGAGCATGGCAGGCTGCTGAACAATGAGTCAGCTACATGCAGGGTTCAAGCATGCCATAAGCTAGAGACCATTCTCAAAGTTGTTATATAAGGGAAGCAGACCATATACCCAAAGGCAGCTACTCAGCTGCTCCCAGTAGATTCCACCATGGAACCAGTCTCATCATGGAGAATACTCCATCCAGCTGCCCAGCCACTCAACCAGATCTAGCCAAGTTGACACACAAACTTAACCACCACACCATACTTATTCCGTCTGTATGCTGAGAAAATAATCCAAGAAGCTTGACTGTGTGAAGAAGCTCATGACATCAGGATTGGAGGAAGACTCATTAATAACCTGTGGTATGCAGATGATACAACCTGCTTACTGAAAGTGAGGAGGACTTGAAGTATTTATTGATGAAGGTGAAAGACTACAGCTTTCAGTGTGGATTACACCTCAATATAAAACAAATCCTCACAACTGGACCAATAAGCAACACCATGGTAAATGGAGAAAAGATTGAAGTTGTGAAGGATTTCATTTTACTTGGATCCACAATCAACACCCATTGAAGCTGCAGGGAAGAAATCAAACGACATATTGTGTTGGGCAAATCTGCTGCAAAAGACCTCTTTAAAGTATTGGAAAGCAAAGATGTCACTTTGAGTACTAAGCTGATCTAAGCCATGGTATTTTCAGTTGTCTCGTATGCATTCAAAATCTGGACAATCAATAAGGAAAACAGAAGAAGAGTTGATGCCTTTATGGCATTGGAGAAGAATATGGAATATACAGTGGATTGCCAGAAGTATGAATAAATCTGTCTTGGAATAAGTGCAACCTGAATGCTTCTTGAAATTGAGAGTGGGAAGACTTTGTCTCATGTACTTTGGACATGTAATCCGAAGGGACTTGAAGAAGGACATCTTCATGCTTGATAATACAGAGGTCAGCGAAAAAGAGGAAGACCTTCAGGGAGATGGATTAACACAGTGACTGCAACAGTGTGTTCAAGCATAGCAGGGACTGTGAGGATACAGGACTGGGCAATATTTTGTTTTTTAGTACATAGGGTCACTGTAAGTCAGAATCAACTTGATGTCATCGAACAACAACAATATTAAAAATCTCAATTTTTTTAAAAAATATTAAACAACATGCTTCTAAGTAATGTCAAATAAGAAGTCATAGGGAAATTAGAAAATGGTTTTAACTGAACAAAAATGAAAGCTAATATACTGCTTAGAGCAAGATTTCTCAGCCTGGGCAGTATTGACATTTTAGGCCAGAGGAGCTCTGTTGGCATAGTGTCTAAGGCACTTGACTGCTAACCAGAAAGCTGGTGTTTGAAACCCACCAGCCACTCCTCAAAAGGGAAGTTGGGCAATCTACTTCCATAGCGATATTGACTCAGAAACCCAAGGAGGGGTCACTATGAGTTGGATCCGACTCTACAGCACTGTGATTTCTTGTGAGGGCTATACATTGTAGAATGTTTAGCAGTGTCCTTGGCCTCTGTAGTGATTTCAAGGCTGGTCAAAGGAAAAAATATGACCAGAAGATATCACTGTTGTAAAAGCTATTTATTGGGGATGATACATTAATAAATTTGAATACAGAGAGCAGTCCCTCACATCAGGAAACCCTCCAAAGGCTAGTGATGTAGAGGTAAGCCACCAGAAGGGGAAGAGGGCAAAGGAATTCCAAGAGGAAAGAGGGGAAGTAAGGGTCCCCTAGCAAGGTAGGAATTTTGGAGATAGAAAGCTCCAAGGGCTGGAGCAGCCTGTGATCTTTATTATGACAGTGTTTATTTTACTATTGATAAAAGTTAACATTTTACTTCATAGTGAAAGACTTGAATGTTTCCCCCAGGAATAAAGCATGTATGTATGTCTATTTTTACCACTCCAATTCAATATTATATTGGGCTAGCTATTGCATCTAGTCAAATAAAAGAAATGAAATGTACACTGGAAACTGATTAGACTTTTTTTTTTCTTTTCTTTTTAAGTTACCATTAGTGTTATATAGAAAATCATAGAGAATCTGTGAAAATGATCTTAGAACTAATAAATAGTTTAGCAAAATCATGGGATGCAAGGTCAGTCTAGCATTTCTACTTCTATATACTAATAATGAACAAACAGAAACTGAAATAAAAACAATGTAATTTACATAAGCATCAAAATACAGAAACTACTTTGGAGTAAGTTTAACAAAATATGTGCAAAACTTATACACTAAAAACTACAAAACATAGCCAAGAGAAATTAAAAAGACCTATGTTTATGTAAGGCACTTGACTGCTAACCAGAAGGTTGGTGGTTCAAACCCACCAGCCACTCCTCGGAAGGAAGATGGGGCAATCTACTTCTGTAGTGATACT
>NW_006921941.1:0-9425 GCF_000298275.1 Orycteropus afer afer | reverse complement strand
AACAACAACAACAACATCATGAAACAGAAAGTTGGAAGACTTTACACGGCCTGATTTCCATACATGCTATATAGTTTCATTAAGACAGTATAGTACTAGCATATGATTAGACAAAAAGATGAATTGAACACACACAATATGGGTGTGGGGGGTCTCAAAATAAACACATACATATGCAGTCACTTGATTTTCAACAAAAATGCAATGCAATTCAATGGGAATAAAAAAACTCTTTTCAGTAAACATCTTCAAGCAGCCCAATATTTAAATTAAAAAGAAAATTAATCTGGACACTTAACCCACACAATAATTTAAGATGGATTATAAATCTAAATATGAAAGCTAATACAACAAGCCTTCTAAAAATGTCTATGACACTATTTTCATGACATTAGGGTAGACAAACATTTCTTTTAAAAGAATAAAACCAAATGCATTGCCATGAAGTTGATTCCAACTCATAATAACCCTATCAGAAAGAGTAGAAATGCCCCAAAGGGTTTCTAAGGCTGTAAATCTTTATGGAAACAGGCTGCCTCATAATTCTCCCATGGAGTGGCTGGTGGGTTTGAACTGGTGACCTTTTGGTTAGCAGCTGAGTATTTTAACCACTGCATTGGCAGGGCTTCTCAAAACATTTTTTGAGCAACACAAAAAGAGCACTAACCATAAAAGAAAAAGTTGACAAATTGGATTTCATCAAAATTATAAATTTCAGGTCACCAAGAAGATAACCCACCACTCATCTGTCACTTTGTCATACTGTGGTGGTTTGTGTGTTGCTGTGCGGCTGGAGGCTATGCCACCAGTATTTCAAATACCAACAGGGTCACCCATGCTGGACAGATTTCAGTGGAGCTTCCAAACTTAAGACTGGGAAGAAGGAAGGGGCCATCCACTTCTCAAAGAATTGACCAGTGAAAACCTTATGAATAGTAGTGGAACACTGTCTGATATATTACTGGAAAGCTTTATGAATGGCCCTGGAACATTGTCTGATACGGTGCCAGAAGATGAGCCCCTCAGGTCAAAGTCACTCAAAATATAACTGTGGAAGAGCTGCCGCCTCAAAGTAGAGTTGACCTTAGTGATGTGGATGGGATAAAGCTTTCAGGACTTTTCACTTACTGATGGGGCGTGGCTCAAAATGCAGAGGAACAGCTGCAAACATCCATTACTAATTGGAATGCAGAATGTAAGAAATAAGAATCTAGGAAAATTGGCAGTTGTCAGAATGAAATGGAACCCATAAAGATTGATATCCTAGGCATTAGTGAGCTGAAATGGACTGGTATTGGCCATTTTGAATCAGACAAGCCTACTAACCTGAGAATGACAGACTGAAGAGGAATGGCATTGCATTCATCATCACAAAGAATGTTTCAAGATCTATCCTGAATGCTGTCAGTGATATGATAATATCCGTATGCCTACAAGGAAGACCAGTCAATATGACTGTTACTCAAATTTACACAACAACCACTGAAGCCAAAGATGAAAAAATTAAAGATTTTTACCAACTTCTGCAATCTAAAATTGGCCAAACATGCATACAAGATGTATTGATGATTATTGGTGATTGGAATGCAAATGTTGGAAATAGAGAAGAATCATCAGTAGCTGGAAAATATGGCCTTGGTGATAGAAATGATGTCAGAGATCGCGTGATAGAATTCTGCAATATCAATAACTTTTTGATTGCAAATACCTTTTTTCAACAACACAAATAGCAGTTATACACATGGACCTCGCCACATGAAATACACAGGAATCAGCCTGACTACATCTATGGAAAAAGGTACTGGAGAGGCTCAGTATCTTCACCGAAAATAAGACCAGGAGCTGACTGTGGAACAAACTATTCATTGCTCATATGCAAATTCAAGTTGAAGCTGAAGAAAATTAAAATAGGCCCATGCACCCAAAATATGACTGTGATTATATCCCAACTGAATTTAGAGACCATCTGAAGAGTAGATTTGATGCAAAAACCAGAAGAGTTGTGGGATGGCATAAAAACCATCATTTATAAAGAAAGCAAAAGGTCATTAAATTTTAGACAGGAAAGGAAGAAAAGACCAAAATGGATGTCAGAAGAGACTCCAAAACTTACTCTTGAACAGAAAGTAGCTAAAGCAAATGGAAGAAATGACAAGGTGAAAGAGCTGAAAAGAAGATTTCAAAAAGCAGTTTGAGAAAACACAGTCAGTTATTATAATGACATGTGCAAAGACCTGGAGTTAGAAAACCAAAAGGGAACAACACTCTCAGCATTTCTCAAGCTGAGAGAACTGAAGAAAAAATTCAAGCCTTGAGTTGTGATACTGAAGGATTCTATGGGCAAAATACTGAGTGATGCAGGAAGCATCAATAGAAGATGGAAGGATGGGGTAAATTATAGTCAATGTCATGAGACAAAGTGTATGTGAGCTGCTGGATGGAAAGTAAATTTGCTCTGTAAACTTTTACTCAAATCACAATTAAAAAGAAGAAGAGGAGGAAGAGGAAAAGGAAGAAGAAGAAGATGATGATGATGGAAGGAATACAGAGTCACTGTATCAAAAAAAAAAAAAGTGGCATATTATCAAGAACCAATGGTACTGAAGGAAGAAGTCACTGAAGGAATTGGTGAAAAATAAGGCTCCAGGAATTGACAGAATACCCATTGGGATGTTTCAACAAACGATGCCACACTGGAGGCACTTACTCATCTATGCCAAGTAAATTGAAAGACAGCTGCCTGACCAACTGACTGGAAGAGATGCATATTTGTACCCATTTCTAAGAAAGTTAATCCAATAGAATGTGGAAATTATCAAACAATATCATTAATATCAGACTGAAGTAAAATTTTGCTGAAGATAATTCAAAAATGGTTTAGCAGTATATTAACAGAGAATTTCCAGAAATGCAAGCTGGATTCAGAAGAAGACATAGAGTGAGGGATATCATTGCTGATGTCAGATCTATCTTGTCTGAAAGCAAGGAATACCAGAAAGATGTTTACTTGCCTTTTATTGACTATACAAAAGCATTCCACTGTGTGGATCACAACAAATTATGGGTGACATTAAGAAGAAAGGGAATTTCAGAACACTTAATTGTGCTCATGAGGAACCTGTACATAGACCAGGAGGCTGTCATTCAAATAGAACAAGGAGGGTACTGCATGGTTTAAAATCAGGGAGAGTGTGCATCAGTGTTGTATCCTTTCATCATACTTACTCAATTTGTATGATGAGCAAATGATTCAAGTTGTTGTTGTTGTTTGGTGCCATCGAGTCATTTCTGACTCATAGCAGCCCCATGTACAGCAGAACGAAACACTGCCCGATCCCACGCCAGCTCCATGATCCCTGCTATACTTGAGCCCATCATCGCAGCCATCATGTCAATCCATCTCACTGAAGGCCTTCCCCTCTTTCGTCGACCTTCCACCTTACCAAGCATGACATCCTTCTCCAGGGAATGGTCCCCTCTGACAACATGACCAAAGTAGGTGAGACGAAGTCTGGCCATCCTTGCTTCCAAGGAGCATTTTGGCTGCACTTCCTCCAGGACAGATCTGTTAGTTCTTTTGGCAGTCCATGGTACTTTCAGCATTCTTTGCCAGCACCACAACTCAAAAGCATCAACTCTTCTTCGGTCTTCCTTATTCATTGTCCAGCTCTTACATGCATACTATCACTGACAGCATTGTACTTCAGGACAGATCTTGAGACATCTTTTGTGATGATGAATGTCACACCATTCCTCTTTAAACTGTCGTTCCCAGCATAATAGATCATATGGTTGTCTGATTCAAAATGGCCAAAACCAGTCCATTTCAGCTCAGTAATGCCAAGGATATCAATCTTTATGCATTCCATTTCATTTTTGACAACTTCCAGTTTTCCTAGATTCATACTTCGTATATTTCTTGTTCCTATTTTTAATGCATGTTTGCCGCTATTTCTCCTCAATTTTAGAGGTGCCACATCAGCAAATGGAGGTCTTGAAAGCTTTACCTTATCCATATGAGTGAGGCTGGGTTTACTCAGATGATGCAGCTCTTTCCCAGTGCTATTTTGAGACCCTTGTAACCTAACTGGACTATTCATAAAGTTGTGCGGTAATGTATCAAACAGTGTTTATCTTCTATTCATAAGGTTTTCCCTGGCCAATTCTTTGAGAAGTGGACAGCCTCTTCCTTCTTCCTAGTCTATCTCAGTCTGTAAGCTGGGTTGATACCTGTGCACCACGTGCATCCCGCTGGGTTTGAAATACCAGTGGCTCAGCCTCAAAACTCACATCAACACATCACCACAGTAGGATAAACCAACAGAGAAGTGTATCTCCCTGTTGGAAACCTCTCCTACCACCCTTACCTGGGTCCCTGCAGCTGACTCCTCCTCTGTCCCGGTTCCTGGGCCTTTTCCTACCCTTTCTCCCACTCTCTCGCCCGCCCTGCTGCTTTGTGCATGCCTGGGTTCTCTCTCCTCACCTGGATCCCTGCGGCTCACTCTTCTTCTGTAGTAGTCCCCTGGCTTATGCCTCTCCCCTCTCTGGATCTCCTGCCCTGATGCTTTGGGAGTGCCTGGGTTCCCTCTCCCCACCTAGATCCCTGCAGCTCACTCCCGTTGGTCCCAGTTCCTGGGCTTATTCATCTCTGCTCTCCAGTTCTCCCACTCTGATGCTTTGGGGATGCCTGGGTTCCCTCTCCTCACCTTGCAGGGGTTGCTGAACCCAAAATGGCAGGTCAGATGACAGCTGCTGACTCAAGTCCAGGGGTGAGATGAGGATGAACCAAATGCAGAACCACAGCAGTATGATTCACACAGCAGTAATGATTCCAGAAGCTAGAGTACATGAAGAAGAACCTGACACCAGGACTGGAGGAAGAATTCTTAACAACCTGCAATATGCAGATTACACAACTTTGCTTGCTGAAAGTGAAAATGACTTGAAGCAGTTACTGATAAAGATTAAAGACTATATTCTGCAATATGGATTATACCTCAACAGAAAGAAAATTAAAATCCTCACAACTAGACCAATAAGCAGCATCACAATAAAAGGACATGTTATTTGGATGTACAATCAACACCAGGAAGCCGCAGTTAAGAAATCAGATGTTGTTGTATTGCACTGGGCAAATCTACTGCCAAAAAAAAAAAAAAAAAACTCTTTAAAGTGTTGAAGAGTAAAGCTGTCACTTTGAGAATTAAGGTGAGCCTGACCCAAGCCATGGTATTGTCAGTTGCCTCATATGCATGTGAATGCTAGACAATGAATAACGAAGAATGAAGAAGAGTTGAAGCTTTTTAATTGTGGTGTAGAAGAATACTGAAAAAGACCATGGACTGCTAGAAGAATGAAAAAAAATCTGTCCTGGAAGAAGTGCAGCCAGAATGCTCCTTGGAAGCAATAATGGCCAGACTTCATCTCACCTACTCTGTTCATGTTTATCAGAAGAGACCATTCCCTGAAGAAGGTATCATGCTCAGTAAAGTGGAGGGTCAATGAAAAAGGGGAAAACCCTCAACAATATGAATTGACACAGTGGCTGCAATGATGGGTTCAAGTATAACAAGGCTTGTGAGGATAATGTGTGACTGGGCAGTGTCTAGTTCTGTTGTGCACAGAGTTGCTGTGAATTAGAGCCAACTTGAGAGCACCTAACAACAAAAACAATAAGAAGATACTATTAAGAAAATAAAAAGGTAAGCAATAGAGTATCCAGAAATATTTGTAATACACCTATCTGGCAAAAGAGTCATTGAGAAAATACAAAGAACTTCTGCAAAACTCGTAAGAAAATGTTAGACAATCCCCATTCCCCCACCACCACCTGTCAATATGGACAGTTAGCTTAAACAGGTATTTTACAAAGGCAGATATATGTTCAATAAATATATGAAATATGCTCTAGCAAAATTTAACATTGTTGTTGTTGTTATTATTAGGTGCCAGTGAGTTGGGTTTGTGCAACAGAACCAACACTGTCTGGTTCTGCACCATCCTCATAACCTTTGCTATGCTTGAGCCTATTGTTGTAGCCACTGTGTTGATCCATCTTGTTGGGGATCTCTTTTTCACTGACCCTCTACTTTACCAAACATGATGTCCTTTGCAAGGACTGGTCCCTACTAATAACATGTCCAAAGTACATGAGACAAAGTCTTGCCATCCTTGCTTCTAAGGAGCATTCTTCTATACATATTCCAAGAAAGATTTCTTCATTCTTCTGACAGTCCATGGTATATTCAATATTCTTCACCAACACCATAATGAAAATACATCAGTTCTTCTTCAGTCTTCCTTATTAATTGTCCAGCTTTTTCATGTATATAAGGCAATTGAAAATACCATGACTTGGATCAGGTGCACCTTAGTCCTCAAAATGACATCTTTGCTTTTTAACACCTTAAAGAGGTTTTTATGGCAGATTTGCCCAATGGAATATGTTAGTTGGACTGCTGTTTCCATGGCCAGTGATTGTGGATCTGAGTAAAATGGAATCCTTGACAACTCCAATCTTTTCTCCTTTTATTATGATGTTGCTTTGTGATCTAGTTGTGAGGATTTTTGTTTTCTTTACCTTGAAGTATAATCCATACTAAGGCTGTTGTCTTTCATCTTCATTGATAAGTGCTTCAAGTCCTCTTTACTTTCAGCAAGCAAGGTTGTATCGTCTCCATATCACGGGTTGTTAATGAGTCTTCCTCCAGTCCTGATGCCATATAGTCCAACTTCTTGGATTATTTGCTCAGCATACAGACTGAGTAAGTATGGTGAAAGAATATAACCCTGTTGCGCTTCTTTCATGATTTTAAACCATGCAGTGTCCCCTTGTTCTTTTCAAATGACTGCCTCTTAATCTTTCTACAGGTTCCATATGAGCACAATTAAGTGTTGTGGAATTCCCATTCTTAACAGTCTTATCCATAATTTTGATCCATTTAGTTGAATGCCATTACATAGCCAGTGAAACATAGGTAAACATCTTTCTGGTAGTCTGTTTACAGCCAAGCTCCATCTGAAATCAGCAGTGGTATCCCTTGTTTCACATCCTCTTCTGAATCTGGCTTGCATTTCTGGCAGTTCCCTGCAGATGTACTACTGCAACCATTTTCAAGTTTTCTTCAGCAAAATTTTACTTGCATGTGATATTAATGATTATTATTTGATAAGTTTGGAATTCTGTTAGATTACCTTTCTTTGAAAGGCATGTATATGATCTCTTCTAGTCAGTTGGCCAGTTAAATATATTACAAATTTCTTGGCATAGATGAGTGAGCGCTTTCAGTGTTGCATCCATCTCTTGAAGCATCTCAATCAGTTTTCTCTCCTGGAGCCTTGATGTTCCCCATTGCCTTCAATGCAGCTTGGACTTCTTCCTTCAGTACCATTGATTCTTGATCATATGCTGCCTCCTGAAATGGCTGAATATTGACCAATTATTTTTTTGTGTGTATTCCTTCCATCTTCTCTTGATGTTTTCTACATTGTTCAGTATTTTGTCTATAGAATCCTTCATTATTGCAACTTGAGGCTTGAATTTTTTTCTTCAGTTCTTTCACCTTGAGAAATGCTAAGCATATTATTCTCTTTTGGTTTTCTAACTCCAGGTCTTTGCACATTTCATTATACTAATACCTTTACTTTGTTTTTTTGAGCTGCACTTTGAAAATTTCTTTTCAACTCTTTTCCTTCCCCATTTCTTCCATATACTTTTGCTACTCTCCATTCAAGAGCGAGTTTCAGAGTCTAGTCTGACATCTATTTTGGTCTTTTTTTTCTTTCTTTCTTTCTTTCTCTCTTGTCTTTTAAATGATGTTTTGCTTCCTTCATGCATGATGTCCTTGATGTCATCCCACAATTGGTCTGATCTTCAGTGATTAGTGTTTAGTGCACCAAATCTTTTCTTGAGACATCTCTAAATTCTGGTAGAATATACTGAAGGTCATGCTTTGACTCTTATGGACTTGTTTTAATTGTCTCTGGCCTCAACTTGAACTTTCATAGGAACAATTGATGATCTATTCTACAGTCATCCCCTGGCCTTGGTCTGGTTGATGATTTTGAGCTTTTCCATCATACCTTTCCACAGATGTAGTCAGTTTGACTGCTGTGTATTCCATCTGATGAGGTCCACATATATAGTTGCTGCTGATGTTGTTGAAAAAGATATTTTCAATGAAAAGATCATTGGTCTTACAAACTTCTATCCTGTGATGTCTAGAATGGTTTTTATCACCAAAGCCATATTTTCTACTTACTGATCCTCTTTGTTTACAATTTTTGCATTCCAATGACCAATAATTTTCAATGCATCTGCCTTGCATGCTTGATCAACTTCAGACTGAAGAAATTAGTAGAAATCTTCAATTTTGACCTTCATGGTTGGAGTATAAATTTGGAAATAGTCATATAACTGGTCTTCCTTGTAGATGTATAGAGATTATTCTCTCTCTGACAGCGTTGTACTTAAGGATAGATTTGAAATTTTCTTTTTGATGATGAATACGACACCATTCCACTTCAATTTGTCATTCCCAGCATAGTAGATTCTATGATTGCCTGATTCATAATGACCAATAGTAACCTATTTCAGCTCACTAATGCTTAGGCTATCAATCTTTATGCATACCCTTTCACTTTTGACAACTTCCAATCTTCCTAGTTTCATAGTTCATACATTCCATGTTCTGATCCTTCACAGATGTTTCCAGCTGTTTTGTCTCAGTTTTATTTGTGCCACTTCAGAGGTGAAGACCCCAAAAGCTTTACTCCATCCACATCATTAAAGTCAACTCTTCTTTGAAGAGGTAGCTCTTCCCCAGTCATATTTTGAGTGCCTTCCAACATGAGAGACTCTTTTGGTACTGTATCAGAGAGTGTTCCATTGTTATTCATAAGGCTTTCAGTGACCAATTTTTTAGAAGTAGATCACTTTCTAGGAGCAGGTCCTTCTTCCTAGTCTGTCTTAATCTGGAAGGTCAACTGAAACTTGCCCACCATGGGTAACTCTAGTGGTATTTGAAAGATTGGTGGCATAACTTCCAGCATGACAGCAGCATGCAAGCCACTACATGCCATGACAAAATGACAGATGAGTGGTGGTTTAACATCATGAAGGAATATAAATTTAAACTTTGGGAAGGTACCAATAATCCCAGCAAAATGACTAAAATTAAAATGACTTGCAACAAAAGCCTTAATAAGTTGAGTTTCATCAAAATTAAGAAATTGTCTTTATCAAAAGACTTTATCAACACAATGAAGAGACAAATGAACAAAATGGAAGAAAATACTTGGGAACCATGTACTGAATAAAGTTTTGCTTTTTATTTTATTTATTTTTTTTTATTAGGATTTGGGTGAAGATTTACAGAGTAAATTCACTTTTCATACAGCAGTTCACATATACTTTGTCTCATGTC
>NW_006921940.1:3650667-3651220 GCF_000298275.1 Orycteropus afer afer | reverse complement strand
CCCTTCCGACATGACCAAAATAGGTGAGACGAAGTCTGGCCATTCTCACTTCTAAGGAGCATTCCAGCTCCACTTTTTGTTTGTTCTTCTGGCAGCCCATGGTATTTTCAGTATTGTTTGACAACAGCACAATCCAAGGACATCAACTCTTCTTCAGTCTTCCTTATTCATTGTCCAGCGTTCACATGCACATGAGGTGATTGAAAATACCATGGCTTAGGTTAGGCCCACCTTAATCTTTAAAGTGACATCTGTGCTTTAAGAGATCCCTTACAGCAGATTTACCCAGTGCAATACAACATCTGATTTCTTAACTTCTGCTTCCATGGATGCTGATTATGAATGCAAGTAAAATAAAACTCACGACTCCCATCTTTCCTCCATTTATCATGATGTTGCTTATTGGTCCATTTGTGAGGATTTTTGTTTTCTTTATGTTTAGGTATAATCCATACCAAAGGCTGCAGTCTTTGATCTTCATGGGTAAGTGCTTCAAGTCCTCTTCACTTTCAGCAAGCAAGGTTGTGTCATTTGCATATCACAGGTTGTTAAT
>NW_006921940.1:3649978-3650567 GCF_000298275.1 Orycteropus afer afer | reverse complement strand
TGTAGTTGTCCTCCCTTGCCAATTGATGTCTCTGGTTCCCTGTTTACAGTCTTGTAAGCTCATTTTACTTTGGATCTGTCCATAGCTGTGGTTTCTGTGTTATGTCATCTTGTGTGTTAATGGTCGGTTGTTATTTGCTATTTTTGTTTTTCTGTTCAAAGGACTCCCTTTAGCATCTATTGTAAGGTTGGTCTGGTTTTAACAAATTCCCTGAGAGGCATGTGTTTGTGAAACAGAGTATGAGTATTCTCTGCTTGAACAATGTAAAAATCAAAATGAAGAGGCTGTAAGTGGAAGGTGGAATGGGGAGAAGAAATGTAGTAGGAAAGATAGTCACAGCAATCCTCACCTAGACTTACAGAGAATGACAGCTACTGGGAAAGTCAGTGGAAAGAGAAAAATACATCTAATCATATAACTTAAAAGGATAAAGGATACCCATAAGGGACTTTTAAAATAACTGTGCAAGACTGGGAATGAGGAAAGAGCAGGAGGAATAGCACAAGTAAGCAAACTCCTTAGTTAAACTAGATAGTGTCTTAATTAATAAATCAAAATATGTAAGTATCAACACACTATTTAATGACAT
>NW_006921940.1:3647529-3648303 GCF_000298275.1 Orycteropus afer afer | reverse complement strand
AGCCTCTTGGTCTATGTACAGGTTCCTCATGACCACAATTAAGTGTTTTTGAATTTTCATTCTTCACAATGTTTACCATAATTTATTATGATCCACACAGTCAAATACCTTTGCATAGTCAATAAAATACGTAAACATTAGTCTGGTATTCTTCACTTTCAGCTAAGATCCATCTGAAACCAGAAATGCTATTCCTTGTTCCATATCTTCTTGTGAATCCACCTTGAACTTCTCTCAATATACTGCTACAATCATTTTTGAATTATTTTCAGCAAAATTTTACTTGCATGTGATATTAATGATATTATTTGATAATTTCCACATTCTTTTGGATTATCTTTCTTTGGAATGGGCAAAAATATGAATCTCTTCCAGTCAGTTGGGCAGGTAGCTGTCTTCTAAATTTCTTGGCATAAACAAGTGAGCACCTCCACCGCTGTATCTGTTTGTTGAAACATTTTGTTGTTGCTTTTGTTAAGTGCCGTCAAGTCCTTTCTGACTCATAGTGACCCCATGCACAGCAGAATGAAACACTGCCCAATTCCGCGCCAGCCCCACAATCCCTGCTATACTTGAACCCATCATCGCAGCCACTGTGTCAATCCATCTCGTTGAAGGCCTCCCCCTCTTTTGTCGACCCTACACCCTACCAAGCATGACATCCTTCTACAGGGAATGGTGCCTTCTTACAACATGACCAAAATAGGTGAGACAGGTTTACAGGTGAGGAGAGACAACTCAGGGACGCCCAGTAGCAGGCTGGAAGATCAGGGA
>NW_006921940.1:3641858-3643929 GCF_000298275.1 Orycteropus afer afer | reverse complement strand
CTGGGCTGTTACCTGTGCACCAGGTGCATCTCGCTGGGTTTTAATCACCAAAGGCTCAGTCTCAAAACTCACTTCTACATGTCACCACAGTAGGATAAACCGACAGACAAGTGTGTCTTGCTGTGGAGACCTCTTGTATCACCCCCACCTGGGTCCCTGTGGCTGACTGTACCTCTGTCTGTCTTCTTGGATTTTAATCCCTTTTCTCCTGCTCTTCTGGCCTGCTACTCTGGGTGGGCCTGAGTTTCCTCTCCTCACCTAATCCCTTCAGCTGATTGCTCTTCTCTCTGGCTTCCTGGCTTTCAATCCCCTTTCTCCTGCTCTTCCTGCCTGCTACTTTGGTTGTCCCTGAGTTGTCTCTCCTCACCTGTAATATTTAGTGGGTATGTTTTTTGCCAATGACTTCAATGCAGTTTGGACTTCTTTCAACCTCATTGATTCTTGATCATATGCTACCTTCTGAAATGGTTGAAAGTTGACCATTTCTTATTGGTACAGTGACTGTGTATTCCTTCCATCTTCTTTTGATGCTTCCTGCATCATTCAATAATTTGCCCATAGAATCCTTCAATATTGCAACTCAAGGATTGAATTTTTTCTTTAGTTCTTTCAGCTTCAGAAATGCTGAGCATGTTCTTCCCTTTTAGTTTTCTAACTCCAGATCTTTTCACATTTTATTATAATACATTATTTTGTCTTCTTGAGCTGCCTTTGAAAACTTCTCTTCAGCTCTTTTATTTCATCATTTCTTCTGTTCGCTTTAGCTTTTCTCCATTCAAGAGCAAGTTTCAGAGTCTCTTCTGACTTTGAGTTTGGTCTTTTCTTCCTTTTCTGTCAATCTTGCGTTCCTCTCCTTCTTGCTGTTAGTTCCCATCCAGCTGGCTCAGGCTCATGGCGACCTGGGTGAGCCCTCTTTCTCCTCCCAGTTTTGGGACAGCTGCAAGCTCTTCCTCATGCCCCCCAGCCAGACCATGCCTTCCTGCGGCACGTATCTCTATGCCCCATCCACCTCTTCACCCTGATGCAGATCCTCTGCCTGGTGGTGCTCTGGATCCTCTAGTCCACCATGGCCGCCATCATCTTCCCCGTCTTGGTCTCTTTGTATTTTCTTACAAACTCTCTGAACTATGTCCTCCTTGGATCACTTAGTTTAGAATCTTCTGGACTTTGTGATTCACAATTTGCAAATTATCTTATCTTTAAAAAAAAAAAAAAAACTCTTTAAATTTCAACTGTACTTTGTCATTTTGTTCTATGACATCTCCTGCCTTCTCTTTTGTTTTCTCATCCTTTTATTCTCTGTTCTGAATTCTAGGTGATTCTCAATTCTATTCATATAATCATTTTGTAACTTCTTTTTACCTTTTACACGTTGTAATCTAGAGTACATTTACTAGATGTAGGTGGAAAACACCTATAACAATGACCAAAAATAGTAAACATAGCATAAGTGTTTAGTATTCCTTTCATTTTTAAATTTTCATATATCCATTTAATGTCTTCTTTAATTTAAAAATCTGAAATATACATTTAGTCTTTCTAAAATGATTGTTTTATACATACATACACATATGATGTTATTTCTTAATTTCCATGTTTTATCCTATATATCCTAGATATTTGTGTTTTTTCTTAATTTGAGCATTTGAATCATGCTTATTCTAAAGATACTTTCAGACTGCTTCATCTTCTTAGATAAAAGTGGACTGCTAACAGTCCCTGATATTTATTCTCCTTCTCCACTTTAGTGATGGGAGGAACATGACTGTGAATCTAGGGTTTTCCCTTCAGTTGAGTGTGGTCATGAAACTAAGTTTTGGTCAATGAGACATAATGAGAAATGGTATATATTTCTAAGTCTTGCATTAAAATAGTACAGGCTGGAATCTAGGAGTAGAGGTGACTAAGCTTTGGCAGATGAGATAAATTCAAACACCTCAGGGAATGGTGGAAACCTAGATTAACTGTACTAGTCTCTGATTGACAATATGGAACAGAAGGACCCTAGCAAACAGGAGCTCTCAGTTTTTACATGGAAAATTATTTTTAAATACTATTTAATCTATTGTGA
>NW_006921940.1:3639480-3641463 GCF_000298275.1 Orycteropus afer afer | reverse complement strand
AGACATGCCAGAAGGAAAGCCTGTATATAACCTTAAGAGAACATGATTGGAAGTATCTCACATTTTGGGGATCTTTTAGTGTGCAGTGATTGCACCTCGCTGCTCATATCATTGATTATGTAACAGGCTGCTGTAGAGATGGCCCCTGACTCATAATGACACCATATACAACGGAACACAATGCTATCCAGTTCTGTGTCATCCTCATGATTGGCTGTGGATCAGACTGTTGTGTTTCATAGCATTTTCAGTGGATGATTTTGGGGATTAGATCACCAATCCTGTTTTCCTAGTCTGTTTTAGTCTAGAAGCTCTACTGAAACATGCTCATTATGAAAACAACAACAAATATAATATGACAAAGATAAGTTCAGTCAATATTTGGTCGGTTTATAAACAGGGACTGAAAGAAATAGAGTGAATCTAAGTCTTTTGGGTCAGGACTAGAAGATTCAACTGCTTCTCTTCCTCAAATATTAAGAGCTAAAATTTTCTTGGCACCTTTCTCAAAAGCCTCCTTTTAACTTCCCCAGGCAAGTATAGAGGCATACATTGATGGAAGTATCAGATTCGGGGTGCTGTTTTCCCACTAAATTTACTGTGTACAGAACTAGAAGACAATCATAACTGCAGTGGTGGAGAGAGAGATGGATAAGGCAAGTAAAGGCAGGAATACATTACAACAAGTTTAGGGAATTGTACTGTTAACGAAGTCACAAGCTTAGATGACCAAAGTCTATAATTAATACCTAAAGCAACATTCAGTCCTCCAAACATGTTTTAGCAGAAAAAAAGACTATGGAAACCACACAACTCCACAAGCAGTGCTTTGGTGTCAGTCATGGATTAATATGATGGAAAGAAATTGGGAATCTAAGTGAGTATATATGTCTTGCTAACATGCATCTCTCATATTGGAATTTGAAGCAATACATTTTGCGGATTCTCTTTCTGGTAGAAACTTAGCCTTTACTCTCCTAAATGTCCTATGTTTCAAATTCTATAACTTGTGTAATATGTGCACTGTCTTAGCATTTAATGCTTTGGCATGTTTATTATTGATTCTTAGCTCCCTGACTATGGGAGTTATATACCAGGAGTCTTAGGCAAACATCCTTTAAAGGAACCTTTGTTATTAATGCTTTCATGGTTATTCAACGATCTTACATCAGTTGTTACATGCATTTCTTAGTTCATAAGTTTTGTGACATTTAAATAATACAGTCCCAGTTTCTACAACTAAGCTTTGCAATCCTAGGTTTGAAAATATTTCTAATTTAACATGTGTGCTAAATTTAGACCCTTGGGAATAAATATATAAGTTCTTGGTCATACTTAACACAGTCTTTTTAATATAGGGAGACTACTTTCAGCTTTCTGCTATTTTTGTGATTGTGATGTGATATAACCATTCAAATTCTAGAACTAAAAAAAAAACCAAAAACTCACTGCCATTGAGTTGATGACTCTGACTCACAGCCTCATAGTGACCCCTTTTGGGTTTACAAGGCAGAAAATCTGCCAGTTAAATTGCCTATATTTTTGTTCTTTGCTACTGAAATATGAAGAGCTTCCTTCCTCTTGTAGAGCTCAGAATATTGTATCTAACACTTTTAAGTGTCTGAGGGGTAGGGAAGCATTTCTCCATCTGGTCAGTCCACCTTCCTGTCCAGAAGCTGAGATAGAAGTATGAAATATAAGTGAAGGGAATAGAAAATAGACCCAGGTGTTAAAAATCTTTTAGAGAGATCCAAAGGAGTAAAGAGAAGGAAAGAATAAAATGGTATAACCGTAGCTTGGTTAAACTTTAATGCATCAGTAATAAATACTAAAAGGATCAATAGGGAAGCAAAATATCATAAAAAATGAGAAAAAAAAAGATGTCAGAAACAATAGATTCAATAAGACTTTTTTATTTTTTTTAATTGTGATTTGGGTGAAAATTTACAGAGCAAATTCACTTTCCATACAGCAGCTCACATA
>NW_006921940.1:3615909-3636420 GCF_000298275.1 Orycteropus afer afer | reverse complement strand
ACAGATATATACACACATATGCATAAAAAATTGTAAAGTTAATAATTTGGAAATAATAAAAGGTAGAAAGGATAGTATTGTAATAACTGAAAAAGAGCCCTGGTGGTGCAGTGGTTAAGAACATGGATTGTAGTTGAAATGTTGGTGGTTTGAACCCACTAACTGGTCTGCAAGAGAAAATGAGGCACACTGCCTCTGTAAAGATTTACCACCTTGGAAACCTTATGGAGGCATTTGTACTCCATTTGATAGGGTCACTATGAGTCAGAATCAACTTGACAGCAATAAGTTTTGTCTTGGTTTTGGTGGTAACTAAAAGCCTATTGAGATCCCTGAACTGTTTGGGATAATGAAGAAACTGCTTAACACAAAATTAATACTCATCTCATTAGCATGGAAAAATAAAATTGAATTCCTATATCATACTATGGGAACTCTGGTGGCATAATGCCTAAGGCATTTGATTGCTAACCAGAAGGCTGGAGTTTCAACCCAACCAGCCATTCCTTGGAAGGAAGATTGGGGTATCTACTTAGGTAGAGATATCCCCTCAGAAACACACGGAGGAGTCACTATGAGTCCAATCGACTTGACAGCAGTGAGTAGCCATATCATATTATAAAAAATAAAAAATCTATATATAAAAAAATAGCTAGAGGCATGGGGTGATGAATTCTGGGTCCACCTGATCCATCTCTGCCATCAACTCCACTCAGCTCTTTGCGTCTGTCACCCTCACGCCTGGCTTTGCCTTTCAAATACAATTTTGCTTGTTTTAATAATATTGTGGATTAAAAATGTTTCCACTATGCTTTCACCAGGTTGTGGGTATTCTTGCTTTAAAGATCTGAATAAGAATCCTTATGACAGTAGTCACAAGGCCTTAAGCTAAAGCTTGAATTATTAGATCTGATGTTGTATTATGTTACAAGACAGGTAAGGATGCCTATTTCTGGATTTTCAAGGACCAAATATGCTATGACAATTGTCAATGAACATCAAAACTCTCTTCTTTCATTTTAAAGCCTATCTGTGAACAAGAATAAAGCTCTTGACTTTAAGACCTTAAGGTGTAATGCCAAAAGCCTACTATTTGTCTCTGTGGGAACATACTAGGCAGGAAAGCAGAGATCTTTTTATTGAAAATGCTGTGTTTTTGTCTGAAGTAGGCCTTCTGCAATGCCTATCATTTAATGCACTTTAGTTTGCACTAATTCAATGTGATGAAACCCCTTTGAGACTGTGGCTGTGTCTATAAGAGCGTGGAAAAATCAAATTAGACCATAAAATTTGGCCCATTCAATTTACATTAAAAGAGAAAATGTGCTAAGGAAGATTTTCTGTTGCATGTTTTATTGTGCTGAGACTTTGAAATTTTTGGAGAAGGTAATTGGTGAAGTTCTCAAAGACAGTCTCTTGAATATGATTAGACAGATATGAAATAATTTACATGGTTTTTAAAATCAATTTTGATAAAGTACAATTAAAATAAATAAGATAGAGAAAAATTAAGCAGATACTCTGGTCTTACAGTCTGGTAAGTGATGGAGAAACCTAATCATCTTTCAGGGACAGAGAGGCCTTGCCATCTTTAAAAGCAAACACTCAATCACAAGAGAGGCCTTGTAGTCTCTTCACTGTAATTAGAACATGTGCCTTGCAATCATGTTCTTTTGGGGGTCTTTTCCTTCGTCCCCAACAAGAAAGTATATACAATTAATTTACTTCCATGAATGTGAACAGTTTTGACAATCCAGCTGAAATATTTAAAGCAAAAATTTTAAAAAATGTTTAAAATGATTATTTATTCTTACCATATGGCAGCATCTATATATTTTTCATTATCATGTTTTACCCTTACTGAACATCTTCCTTTGGACAACTCAAAAATCTTTACATAAATATCTACCTACATAAAGAGGGAAGTGATTTCTCTGTGAGCGCCCAACACAATGCTTTTGAGGATGGTGTTCATGTTGCATTGCTAATGCTGGGTCCACCAGTCAATAATGGGTTTGAGAGTAAGACATAGATGGATCTCCCAACAGTAACAGTTTCAATTACTAAACCTCAGAGTATTCTTAAGTGCTCTTTGGTTAACCATCATCCACTCCTTGACAGTATTTTAAAATATTATCCACTAGGATAAGGAAGGTTGAACAATCTATTTCTGCAGTGATGCTGCCTCGGAAACCCAAGGAGGGGTTGCTATGAATCGGGTCCGACTCGATGGCAAACTACAACAACAACAGGATAAGCATTCATGTTAAATAAGGGTGTATATGTGAGAAACCACATAAATTGGATATTTCTTTCAATTCTACTGAATTGTTAAAACTTTTACTTGTTATTTCAAAAATACATGTAGCTTTCTAGAGTCAGTAAGCAGTTATATTTGGTGATAGAATATAAAATGTATTTTTCATAGAACCGGTGAAATATTCCACCAATATTACACTATAAGAGCAGCAAAGGATCATAATAAGTACAAGTGAATGCTTATTTTTCAATTTATTAGACCATCTTATTAAATATATTGAAGATAATTAATATTTTCATGCTTGTACTATGTTAAGTCAGACTATTGTGTTCATCAAGTTTCTCATATTTCATAAGAAAGCGAATGTCTAGACCAATACGTTTTTTATAAGGATCACCTTTTTATCCATACTTTGCTGTCAGATCTGTAAAATCTCTGTCTCCCAAATTATTGTTCAGAAAATCTGGGTCAATAGTTTAAACAGAATCCTTGACACTTTAGCATTTGGATACTTAAGTAATTTTTGTTTTAAATATTTCAGCTGGATTGTCAAAATTGTTCACATTCATGGAAGTAAATTAATTGTATATACTTTCTTGTTGGGGATGAAGGAAAAGACCCCCAAAAGAACATGATTGCAAGGCACATGTTCTAATTACAGTGAAGAGACAACAAGGCCTCTCTTGTGATTGAGTGTTTGCTTTTAAAGATGGCAAGGCCTCTCTGTGGTTGAATGTTGCTTTAAAAGATGGCAAGGTCTCCTCACTGTTAAATACTTAATTGGCAAAACATCAAAGTATTAAAAGTAGATGTCATTCTCCATGTTTTTTATCTTATTGGGATGTTTCATACTTTGGGTCATTGTGTCCTAGTAAACATTTATCGTTTTGCACTCCTTATTCCTGAGGAGATTTCTGTGATTGTTTTAATGACCACCTGTTGTCCTTGAGCAGGTAGAGGAGTAAAACTACAGCTCTGTAGAGAATAAGCTGATTGTATGACTTCTAAAACTAATGAAGTATTCATGTGCAAGCATAAAGTAGAACAAAGGCATCAGAGGTTGCTCTCACAGAATATGCAGGGTGTCCTCTGGCCCCTGCTCTTTTTAAATAATAAAAAAGAAAAAATATTAATTCTTTCATGTCGCTTCATTTTGTGACCTGTGCAGTTTTGCCAGACGCAGCAATTGACGCCCAAACAGGGACCCAGAGTGGAGCGGCAGTAGCGCTCCAGAGGACAACACACTTGAAGAAAAGCGGAGCTCCATAACAGAAAAAGGGTGAGTGTGGGTGAATTAAATAAATCTTCTTTAAGCCAGGCTAACATGGGGGATTCAGAATTTCATGAAAGGGATCCTTATATTTTTGTTCTTAAAGCATTAGTTCAGGCTAGAAGTTTTTCAATGTCTAAAAAGGAATGAGAGGAATTTTTGCAACATGTAGATCACTGTTGCACTTGGTTTCCTCAGGAAGAAACCATTGATTTAATAGCTTGGGAAATCATCAGTCAACAAATGAACGAGCATTTAAAAGAACATGGGCCGGAGGATTTTCCAGAGCATGTTTTTTCTATTTGGAGTATTTTAAAACTGTGTTTAGAATTAGATAAGGGAATAAGTGTAGGCATAGATCCTAAAGTAGGGAAGGAGAAAAAAATAGATACAAATTAAAAATTAAAAGAGTTAAAATCACAAGAAGAGATAGTTAAACAGAAGTTAGAAACTGAAACCTCAGAAGTTAAGGAAGATAAGTTATATCCTTTCTTAAATCCATTTTTAAATCAGGCAAAACCTTTTATTAAATCCGTTTTCAAATCAGACTGTTTCAGCTGCAACCATACCTGCTAACACTTGCTCTCCTCCATCTTTTAACCTTTTCCCTCCCTCACAAAAACAAGTTAACTGTTTATCATCCACCGTGCCTCCTTTATCACCTATACACAAACTATGGTGCAAAAGGCGAGGGCCATAGATGAAGACATTCCATTAGAATTAAAACATGTTTTTCTCTTAACAGAATACATAAATCAGCATACTAATCAACCGATGTGAGAACATAAAACATTTTCTTTTAAAACTATTAAAAATTTGAAACAAGCTGCTACCACCTAAGGGCCAACAGAACCATTTGTAAAAACCTTAATAGAAACAATTGCTCAAGAAGTTTTGTGTCCTTATGATCGGTATATGCTGGCTAAAACTGCATTAGAAGGAGGAGATAATTGATCCAGAGGCTAGGGCTTTTGGTTACATCCAGCCAAAGGCCCAAGGCCATATGCATAGAATGGGACGGTAATCAAGATGAAGAGATGAACCTGGAATGTCTTTAAAAGGATTATGTGTTTTGGATTATGTGTTTATCTGAATGTACTATGGCTATCGAATATTCTCTTACCTGCTTGTACATTAGGAATGATTATGGGGTATGTGGATAACAGAGAGTGTGTAAATCCGCCTTCAGCCAATACTTGATTGGATATGTTAAAAGGGGAAATAGAATTTGCCCAGAAGAAACACAGGCTTTTGTTTCAAAGCCTGTGTGTACAGTATAGGGGGCTTATGTAGAAAACTGGAGCCCCACCCAGTACTACTGAGGGAACAGAGGATTTGAATTTGAATAAAGACCTGAAGGAAAAAAAAAAAATAATAACTGTTTGGCTCTTTGAATTTTGACCAAGCAGACTGGTTTTGGGTGTATCTGACAGGAAAGTCATGGTCCATCAGAGAAACCTCTTCCAGGACTGAAAGTTAAAGGAAGTCAGTGAGTAGTAAACTTGTATGTTACTCGCTTGTGACCACCTGGGTCCACCTGAGTGAAATGGGGGAAGTACAGCAAAGAAGAAATGGCTGAGTTAGGTACTCTTTAACCTAGGCTGGGATGAGAGGAAAGACTGATTAGTCTGAAGTGCAATGAATTGTGAGCCTACGGGCATTGAAATAGTCCCTGAGGACTGAAGATGTGAGAGAAGGTGCTGGCTGGTCTGAAGTGAAGGGAAGAGTATGACTCCCAAACTTGGCAGCTGGTACCCATGACCTACCTGGGATGGCTAGGACTGAACTGACCAGAACCCAACCAAATGAAGAAGATGTTTGACAATGATCTGGTGTTAAGAGTTGCTGAAATTTGATGGCTTGCTCTGGGCTGCACTTTGCTTATTTATGGATCCAGATGCCTGGAGTTTCCAAACAGAACAGAAGATTCTCCAGAGGAGAAGGACCATGCTTGTCTCCCCAGAATACTGGTTTGATAGAGATGGGCAAATTAGAAATTGGCTCTCTGAAATGCGGGGAGATAAAGGCATGAAGTGGCTGGCTTACACACTTTCATGGGTATGGTTAATCTTAAACTGATGGTGAAGGAGATGTTAATTTTTGAAGTATAAAAGGTATAATGGCTAAAAAAGCCAGGGGGTGGCCTGCGGTGTAGTAAATTACCTGGTATGGCTTTCCTAACCATAAGCCTTTGTAAACTCTGTGGTGGAATTTGCTGTGAGCAACTGAGGAGCTCCTGATTGTAAAAGTTATCCACCTGGGGTATTTCTTTTGGGAACAGCACAAAGTAATGTTCTGGGAAGTTCGCACTATTTCAAGTGCTATGATTGGCTAGTTTGGCCACTGTGCCAGGCTCAAAAGGAGGCCTCCTAGAGGCAGAACTCTCTCTGACTGCTGGCTGAGAAGGACGTGCTGCTGAAAGAGACATGCACTCCTGAGAGACACATGCTTCTGGGAAAGAGATGCAAGAGACATGCATTGCTGAGGGAGACACCGAGGGACACACACTGCTGGGAGAGAGACTGTGAGAGACTATTGGCTGACAGACAGTGGACTGAGAGAGACTGAGTGTTTTTCCTGAACTTGAATTGTAACCTAGTGCTTCCTTAATAAACCCCATGGTCTGTGGGTCCTGTGTAGCCACTGCAGTGAATTGTTGAGCCCAGAAGAGGGGTGGTGGGTGCTGCAGGAGGAACAGTTGGTGTCAGGGTTGGTGAAAAGGCTGGAGGGAGGTAACATGTCTGGTTTCACAATAATGGGCCTTGGGCTACTGACAGTGATTCTGTTTCCTTCTTGTGCCCCTTAGAGGAGGTCAGAAAATGTGGCCTCCCTGCCCCTTTAGCAACCCAAGTCAAATTGTAAACACTATACTTAATGAATTTAAGCAACTTAACCCTTTGAAAAGTATTCCTACATTCCTATACCACTTTTTACCATATGTTACAATGTTTTTAATTGCATTATTTGTTATTCTTTGGGTTCTGAAACTAATACATCAAGTAATTCAGTCTTTGACTACTGGGGTACATCTACTGCATTCAAAAAAATAAAACAGGAGGATATATTGGGGTCCAAGAAAAAGACACCAAAAGAACATGATTGCAAGGCACGTGTTCTAACTACAGTGAAGAGATGACAAGGCCTCTCTTGTGATTGAGTGTTTGCTTTTAGAGATGGCAAGGCCTCTCTGTGGTTGAATGTTGCTTTAAGAGATGGCAAGGTCTCTCTCACTGTTAAATACTTAATTGGAAAAACATCAAAGTATTAAAAGTAGATAACTTATTTTCAAGGACAGAAGGTCCTACCGAGCCTCATGACCAGCCACCATGTGGCTGTGGAAAATTGTGTGTTGCTATTATTCTCCATGTTTTTTTATCTTGGGATATTTCATACTTTGAGTCATTGTGTCCCAGTAAACATTTATCATTTTACACTGCTTATTCCTGAGGAGATTTCTATGATTGTTTTAATGACCACCTGTTGTCCTTGAGCAGGTAGAGGAGTAAAACTTCAGCTCTGTAGAGAATAAGCTGATTGTATGACTTCCAAATTAATGACGTAATCATGTACAAACGTATAAATAAAGTAGAACAAAGGCATCAGGGGTCGTTCTCGCAAAATATGCAGGGCATCCTCCTGGCCCCTGCTCCTTTTAAATAATAAAAAAGAAAGCTATTAATCCTTTCATTTTGCTTCATTTCATGACCTGTGTGATTTTGCCGGATGAGGCACTTTCTTATTTTATGATATTTTAATTTATTTTTCAGATAATTTGATGTGACTTATAGAGATACACACATAATAGTATGTATAAAAATAAACAAGGAAAAAGGAAAGGAAAATGAAACGGAGAGTAAACTAACCCAAGATAAGTTAAGAGAGAAAGATTCATAACACAATGATTTATTTAGCTGCTAGAGGTCCACATCTAATTCAGTTCTCTGATCTCTGGCAGTCAAAGGAAAGAAGAAAATGTGAATCATCACAGATTCACAATGACAGTAAAACAAACATATACCAGTGACTCATGAAAGGTAAAGCTTTTTTCTGGGGAGGAGGCTGAGGGGAAACTGAGTAATTAAAGGAATGAATTCCAGGGCTTCTTATGAAGATGAGGCTAAGCAAAAGGCTACTAATACCATCATCAAAATCCCTATGTATAAATACAACCCGATTCTTAAAGCCTATCTCAATCATTCTAGATCTTTTTGCCTTGGCAATGCAGATGTGGAACACAATAATCTTATTGAGTAGCGATAACACCCCTCACTATTTTGAAAGGTAATATGTATTGGAAACATTATTTCAACTATTATTTCTCAACCCCATTATTGACTGGTGGATCCAGCATTAGCAATGAATCCTGAACAACAGCCTCACTGAGATTTTGTTGGGCACACACGAAGAAATCACTTCCACTTCTTTCTCTTGGTGCCCCCAATCCTTTAGTTTACATCAAGTAGATATTGAGCAATTTATTATCTATTTAAAGAGCACTGGTGGCTATGAGTTGGAGTCAATTTGACAGTGATGGGTTTTTTGTTTTTGTGGCACAATGGTTAAGTGCTCAACTGCTAACTTAAAGGTCTGTTGTTTGAACCCACAGACTGTGTGTTGTTTTCTATGTGGGAGTAAAGACTTGGCAATCTATTCCCATAAAAACCACAGCCTAGGAAACCTATGGAATGCTTCAACTCAGTCCTATAAGATCACTATGTCAGAATCTATTCAATGACACACAAGACTATCTATCAATTAATTTAAATTTCTTATTTTAAAGCCAGATACTTAAAATCAAGAGATTATTAACAAGGTACTAATCTGTGGAGATAATCTTCTGCAAGGTATGAGGTGATATATACAAATTCCATGACTGAGAAACTAACTGGAAAACCACGAATTGAGAAAGACAATCAGAATTCCCAAATGATTATTTTTCCCAAGCATGTTTGATTTCAATCAAACTCATAGACATGCTTCTTATTTCTGCAGCTATATCACTACCATTGTTACTTAAGTCCCTCCAAATAGTATAGAGTATCTCAAAAAAATCAACAGGGAATGATGATATGGCTTTATATACATGATATATGGAATTCTAAATCAGATCTCAGAGACAAGTACATTAAATAGTTTTTAACAAGAAAAAACTAAAATTTTTATCTTGGTTTAACCATTAGGTAGGTTGGCCTTGAAGACTTCATTCTTACCTATAAGCTTGTTAAAATATAAAAGAATGGACTATATGAGTATGAAAGTTTTTATTAACCATCTTAAGAATATTGATAAATACTATACACCATATATGAAATACTATACATGTATTTATACATAGGGATTTTGATGATGGTATTAGTGAGCCTTGTGCCTAGTATCATTTATTTCTCTCAGAGAAAGGAATGTTCATGGAATTTGGAAGTTCTTCTCAATTTGGTAATACTTAAATAATCTTTTGTGTCATTTACTATGTGATTTTAAAGTTGACAATTAGAGAAATACATCAAATATACGTGTCAGGCAGGATAATGCCCTCTCCAAAAGATGTCCATGTCCTAATGCCTAGAACCTCTTGTTGTCGTTAGGTGCCAGTGAATCAGCCCCTACTCATAGTGACCCTATGTACAACAGAAAGAAACAATGCTCGATCCTGTGCCATCCTACAATCTTTGTTATGCTTGAGTCCATCTTTGCATCAGTTGCATCTTTGTATCAGTTCATCTTGTTGATGGTCTTCTTGTATGAGCCTGTACATATGTTAAATTACAAAATAGAGGGGGGTTAAAGTTGCTAATCAGCTGGTCTCAAATGAGTAGAATATCCTGAATTATCCAGATGGGCTCAATATAATTTAAAGGTCCTTAAAAGTGAAAGAGGGCACTGAATGTTTTGATCAAAGATTCTATAGAAGACTTCTCATCAAAAGGAGGAATATGTAGAACAGAATTTCAAATTCTTAATGGAATCCAGACTTTATGAAGTCGTTGAGGCTGGATGAATCTCTGAAACTATTGCTCTGAGATAATATTTAAACTGTAAACCCTAAAATAAAACTATCTCCTGAATTCTTTCTTGAACCAAAAGAATAGCTTATCATAATTAATAAAGTACTTCTGCTTTAAGCATTTTGCTCTTTTAAACAATTATCTACATGATATCAAATTGACAATAACAACTGGAAAGGTTGTATGGGAATCTTAGGAGGCAGTGTGTTTATATTAATGGTGGTAGAATAATTTGAAAAAAGATAGCAAGAATGGTATCATAACTTGTTGAATGTAATCAACAAATGGAATAGGGCACATAGAAACTGTTAAAATGGTATATCTTTGGCTGTGTGTACTTTCACCAAAATGTTTTGTAAATATTTTTTTATAAAGTGAAAGCGGGATATAAGAAAGGGTCATAGTGATGCAATATGAGAAGAAACTGACTCTCTGTTGTTAAGTTTGAAGATGAAGGAAAGGTACCCTGAGACAAGCGATGAAAGCAGGTTTTAGAAGCTAGAAAAAGCAAAGAAATGGATATTCCCATCAACCTTGCAGATGGAAATACAGCCCTGCAGACACTTCAGTTTCAGCCTAGTAAGACTCTGGTTGGACTTTTTGCTAATAGAAACAATGAATATATATTCACTGTTTAAAGCCACTAACTGTGTCCCAACCCACTGCCGTGGAGTAGTATCCGATTCATAGCGACCCCTCCTTGGGTTTCCAAGGTGGTATCATTACGGAAGTAGATTGCCCAAACTTCCTTTCGAGGAGTGACTGGTGGGTTTGAACTGCCAGCCTTCTTGTTAGCAATCAAATCATTCATTATTGCAGCAATAGAAAATGAATACAATGTGCCTCATGAAATATACCATTATGCTTTGTGTCTGTAATTTTATGTTTGTCTACATCTTGAAGATTTCCATAAATGATAATATAAATTCTCTACATGATAAATGGTGTATATTTAACCCTGTAGACAGTTTCTTTTTGCACCCAAATTAATAGCTTTTTATATCAACTTTCACTTCTTTGATGGTTGAAAACTGGGCTCTTTCAATTGATCTCCAAATAGTCTCCTATAAAAATTAAATAGTAATGTTCATTGATCATTCTATCATTAGTTTTAAATTATTCCATTTGAGTCTTTAGATATTCAAAAACTAGGTTTTGAGGAAGAAAAAGCTTAAAGATACTCTATTTGTTCCAGGAAGCTAAAATTTTAGTATCTGAAACGTTTAAAAGGAAAATGTAGATTTTATGGTTATTAATTGATATGCTAGGAATTGATATCTCAATGACACAGGTGCATTTTTGAGACCCAATAAAAACAAATTGATTCATATGTTAGTGTCTTGATTCACTGGACATGTGTCTCATTGGAACATTGTGAATATTTTGGCCTAATGTTATTGCCACCTGCCAGTTAGGTATTAATGCTTGGCCCTGCTGATTTTTTTTTTTTTTTTTAGCCAAAAGGATAATCAGCCTGTTTCTGATAACTTCAAATATGCATCTGTAAAATAACTGAGTGATTTGGTCTAAATAATGTGTCATTATGTAGTAAAACTTCAGAAAGTCTAAAGAGACTTTTTCTTATCTCTTGTGCCATTATTAATCTTGAAACTTACATGATAAAGGAAATTATAATTAAATGAAAAAATGTATCACCCTCCTGCAGATGATCGCAATAAGAAAACAATCTGGGGAAAATAAGTCTGACAAAAAACAGAACATCAACAGTATGAGGACAAAAAAGGACAGAGGGATAATTATCCATTTACAAATGGATAAATGAAATAAGGAAAGCAAATGAGCAGATGGGAAAAAATAAAAAAAAATTCCAGCAAACAAGCTAACAAAGCTTAAGTCCAGAGATGTGCTTTGCCTCCATGGAGACAAATTATCATCACTCTCCTCTTAGTTCTAAATGAAGGCATGATTTGATCTGTGAAGTTGTTTTTCTCTCAGACAACCTTAGGAAAAACTTTTCCCTCCTTTTATTTAATCTATCCTGTGGAATAAAAGAAGCTGACATACTTTGTATTTTTCAAAAACATTAAAGTTAGCAACAGTTCCTCTTGATTTAAATGGATAGGAATATGATTTTAGATTCAACCCACCACACTCAAAATAGAGCAGAATTGACGAATGCAATCACTCTAATCAGGTAAAAATAAATTTCAAATATAAAATTCCAAAGAACTTTCTTAAATGTCAATGATGCTGCAGAGTGAATAACAATAAATTTTTAGGACCACAGATTCACAGTTCTGTTAAGGGGAAAATTATGCACCTTTTCTCCATTCACAGGAGTCTCTGGGTGGGGAAAATGGTTAAGCACTGACTCGTAGCTGAAAGGTTGGCTCTTTCAATCCATCCAGAGGTACTTCAGAAGACAAACCTGGTAGTCTGCTTCAGGAAGGTCACAACCATGCAAGCCCTATGGAGCAGTTTTCTACATATATGGGTTCATCATGAGTCAGAGTTGACATAACAGCAGCAACTAACAACAACAAGAATCCCATTGTTAGAGAGATGGAGATAGGCTTTTTCCTAGTCAAGAAATCTCTTCTGTTCTTGAAAATAACTTATCAAAACCTGCCACCTTTGCTTTTGTATCCACTTGGCCACCCCTCTATCTTACTTCTATGTCTGTCATCATTTATCTTTACCTCTTCTTGTCTGAATCATTCTAATACCTTTCCCAAATAGTATTTGTGCCTCTACTAGAGTGCCCTGGTAGTGTAGTGCCTAAGGCACTTGACTGCTAACCAGAAGACTGGCGGTTCAAACCCACCAGCCACTCCTCAGAAGGAAGATGGGGCAATCTACTTCCGTAGTGATACTGCCTCAGAAACCCAAGGAGGGATCGCTATGAGTCGGGTCTGACTTGACAGCACATAACAACAACAACATAGTACTCTGTAATCTGCATCCAGAAGCTCTTGTGGTACAATGGTTAAAACATTCTGCTGCTAACCAAAAGATTGGCAGTTTGAACCCACCACAAGAGAAACAGGGGACAATCTGCTTCCATAAAGATTTATAGCATTGGAAACCCTATGTGTGTTTGGGGGGGTTCTACTTTGGCCTCATACAGTGTCAGTATGAGTCAGAACTCAATCGCATTGGATTTTTGATTTGGAATCATCACTCAATACACATTACAAAATAATCTATGTAAAAGACAAATGTGCATATCTTACGTTCCCTGGTATAAGTCAAATGATGACTCCCATTTCAGCTTAAACTTTAAATAACTTGACATAGCTGTATAAGATCCTGTATTAAGTAACAAGGAGCTCTAGCATACAAGGGTTAGCTCTTTCAGCTGCTAACCAAAAGATCAGATGGTGGTTTGCCCCTCCATGGGAGAAAAAATGAGGCAGTCTCCTGTAAAGATTTATAGCTTTGGAAACACTATGGGGCAGTTCTACTCTGTCCAATAGGGTCACTATGAGTCAGAAATGATTTAATGGCAGTGAGTTTTGGTTTAACAGTAACTAAAGGACAATGATGATTCAGTGGTAGAATTCATGTCTTTCTTGCAGGAGGCTCAGGTTCGATTCTTAGCTGGTGCACCTCATGACCAGCCACCATGTGGCTGTGGAAACTTGTGCATTGCTTTGAGACTGAGTAGGTTTCAGCAGAACTTCCAGATTAAAACAGAATGGGAAGAAAGACCTGGCAATCAACTTCTGCATATTAGCTCTTAGAACGCTATTAATCAAAATCGTTCAATTGGCAACTGATCATGGGGATGATGCAGAACTGGATAACATTTCATTTCATTATGCATGGATTCACCATGAGTCGGGGGCCAACTTGATGACCACTAACAACAAAAACATCGAGTAATTTTTTTAATATTTCCCACTTATTCTCTCCACTATCCTTCCTCTGGCTGCATTTTATTTTGACCATGCCATACTGTTTAGTTCATTCATTCACTCATCAAATACTTTTTCTCTCCTAGCTCCATATCCTTGACATGCTATTCATTTTATAGTACGTGCTTTCCCCTTTGTCTAATTGATATGTTCCCTCTCATACTTAAATCTGAACTGGAACACCATCTGTTTAATTAAGAGGCTGGAACCAGTCAAGAACTACAAGTTCAGTAACTCTAAGAATGTTTGAACAGAGAAATTGAGACAAGGATATTCACTCCATCTTCCTGACAGAGGGCCCATATTAATTTATGATGGCATTACGGAGAGATCTGAAAAAGTAGCTCTTGAAAATTCAGTTCCATCACTGTGTGACTCCACACAAAGCACTACCTGCATTTTGCAGGTCCTACCGAACCTCAGCCCCTTTACCTTTTCTGTCAGGGTGAGCCATTGTAGAGACGTGTATAATACAGGATCTTACTTCAAACTTCACACAATTAATTGCACCAAGGGTAGACTAGCTTTCAAAGGTGACCCAATGGGCTAATAAAATCCACTCTTATCTAAATTGGAAATTAAATAATAATAATAATTATAAATACTGCCATCAAGTCAATTCTCACTCATGTTGTTGTTGTTATGTGCTGTAGAGTCGGACCTGACACATAGCAACCCCTCCTTGGGTTTCTGAGCCAGTATCACTATGGAAGTAGATTGCCCAACCTTCCTTCCGAGGAGTGGCTGGTGGATTTGAACCACCAGCCTTCTGGTTAGCCGTCAAGTGCCTTAGCCACTTTGCTACCAGGTCTCACTCATAATGACCCTGTATTTCAGAGTAGAATTGCCCCCACAGGATTTCCAAGACTGTAAATCTTTAAGGAGCAAACTGTCCCATTTTTCTACTGTGGAGTCATTAGTGGGTTCAACCTGTTGAACTTTTGGTTAATAGCCTAATGCTTTAACCACTACTCCAACAGAGCTCTTTTGGAATCTGAATCGGGACCTACTTATTTGTTATGGATTAAATTGTGTCCCCCATAAAAAATACAAGTGGTGAATCTTAGTGCCTTTACCAGTGTATAGACTTCTTTTATGTTTTTTTTTTTTTTTTTACTGTTAATGAAGCTGTACCAGTGTAGGATATGTCTTAAATGAATCATTTTTGAGATATAAAAGAGTAGATTCCTCACAGGAGAAGATAGACACAGGGTCAAGACTAATATTTTCTTATTAGAAGATGGCAGTGGTAGACCAGTCTACAGACCTAGGAACTCCAAGGATGTCCAGCTAGAGAAGCTGAGGCAAAGATTTTCACCCAGAGCTGATGGAAAGAGAGGCTTCTCATATAGCTGGTGCCCTGATTTTGGGCTTCTAGCTCCCTAAACTGTGTGTGAATAAATAGATTTCTGTTCATTAAAGGCACTGCTTGAAATGTATCTGTTACAGCAGCATTAAGAAACTCAGACATTATTGAAGCCTTAATATCTTTGTCTATTAATGGGAGCACTAATTATGATTTATCAGATTCATTGTGAGCATTACATGAAATAACAAATGAGAAATAACTAATAAAAAGCAGGTACTTGAAATGAGAAAATTATGTCTGAGGACTTTGCAAGCTATTCCAGTAGCTACTATTTTATAGCATAGAAGTGTACTTTGCTAAGGGCATATGTTAATTCCTATACATTGAAGCATGCAAGGTGGTGGACAAGGGACCAAGGAGAGCCACAGGCAAAACTGGTGCATATTCTTGCGATGTAGGTGGAAACATTGCCATAAAGTTTCAAGTTAAAGGATGAGGCTACAAATATCTTATTCACTTATTTTTGGTTACAAAGTTAATTGTAATTTTCTCCACATTCCAACATTCCTTAGGGTATGAATTTGTTTTCCTCTGTTATAAATGTTACTTTGATAAAACGTTTTGAAAATAATTATCTAAAAGATTATGAAAGGAATCTATGAGAGACTAGTTAAGAAGTTGGCTCAATTCCTCAAGTCTTTGATTTCATAGGTTAGAGAAAACAAAGGGGAGTGGTTTAAAATTTCACATCAGGGAAAGGGAAGGCAATTTCCTACGCCAAGCATATCTTGTTCACTTCTTTGTAATTTATATTCCAAGAAGTTGTGGGGATTTATTTTTCTCATCCTCAAGGGCATAGAGTTAGTTCTCTCCCAGATGTGGAAGTGGGTCAAAGTAGGATAAAAGAAATAAATTACAGTTCAAGGTCTAGGAAGACATGGGCTATGTTTCTTCAGAAAATGAACTTTCATAAAACATTGGGCAAAAGATGTAGGTATCTATCAGAAATTTGATATTAAATGTTGATGTAACTGTAATACTTCAGCTATGTGTACCTTGCATTGGCTTCAGTATAAAATGTGGCATTTTTACTAGAAGGATCTATTATTATAAAGCCAATGTTATAGAAAGCCTGTAAGACATATGTCCTTTACTAAAATACTTAAAATAGAACAGAGAAGAGAGAATATGCAGAAGCATTGTATAGATGGTGTTTGAGAAGTATTGAAATATAACTCTCTTTTGCTTTAATTAACGTTGTTTAATTTTGAATAAGTAATATCATCACATAGTTTCAAATACAAAAGACATACAGTAAAATGTCTCATGTGACTACGAACCATATGCTCCATCCCTGGAAACAACAAATGTTCCTAGTTTATTTTATAGTCTCTGGAGAGAATTTAAGAATTCTTGGTGGCACAGTGGTTAAGCACTCGCCTGCTAACTGAAGGTTTGGCAGTTTCAACCCAAAAGCTGCTCTTTGGGAGAAAGATGTGGCAATCTTCTTTCATAAAGGTAACAGTCTTGGGAAACCTATGGGACAGTTTTGTTCAGGAGCTCTGGTAGCATAGTGCCTAAGGCACTTGACTGCTAACCAGAAGTCAAGCCCACCAGTCACTCCTTGGAAGGAAGATGGGGCAATCTACTTCTGTAGTGATACTGCCTCAGCAACCCAAGGAGGGGTCGCCATGAGTTGGGTCTGACTCCACTGCATGTAACAACAACAACATAGAGGCACAGTAGAGTTGTTATGAGTCCAAATAGACTAGACGACAATGGGTTTAAAGATACTTTGAGAAGGGTTAACATGCTCAGCTGCTAGTCAAAAGATTGGAATCTAGGTCCATCCAGAGGCACCTTCAAAGAAAGATGTGGCAATCTACTTCTAAAACTTAAGCAATTGAAGTCTTTGTGGATAATATTTCTACTCTGACAAACAAGGGATTGTCATGAGACCAAATCAAATCAATGGTGAAAAAAAAAAAAAAAAAAAAAGCAATAGCTTATGCTGATGTGAGCAATTATGCTTCTATTGTTTTTATATCCACTTTTTTATACTGATGACAGCATTTCACAATACAGTTTTGCTCCTCCCTTTAGTGATAAGAAGTATTTTACAATATTACATAAAGTGCTTCTTTCTTACTTTAGCCTGCAAAAAATTTCATATATGAATATACAATAATTAATTTACCTAATGAGTGAAATATTTGACTTTTGACTCCTACCTCCAATTCACTTTTCCTCAAAAGACAAGGGGAAGTTAATTTGAAGTTATGTCCATGAATCCTTGTTCTACACTCAGCTCACATTGGGATCATCCAGTTGAAATAGTTGTAAGATGATCACTGTGTGATCATCTCTCCAAATTCTAGATGCCGAGCTTCCTCCTCTGATCTCATTATATTAGGGATGGTGGTGTCGACTATACAATGATCTTCATCTTACCCCTTGTAACTATGTCACAAGGTAATTGAAGATGCTTGTTAGAGTTCCCTTAAATACTAATGAATTCTATACCTTGTGATGGTAAATGTTTAACTTTCTACTGAAAATATAGCATGCTGTTTCAACTATACAGTTTTTCTGGAAAATGAATAATTGATTTCATTTTGAGATACAGAATAAATAGTCCTAATGGTGCAGTCAATGACAAGATAAAAGAGCTGAATAGAAGATTTCAAAAAGCAGTTAAAAAAGACAAACCAAATTAAAATAAAATGTGGAAAAATTTGGAGTTAGAAAACTAAAAGGAAAGAACACACTCAGCATTTCTCAAACTAAAAAAATTGAAGAAAAAATTCAATCCCTGAGTTGCAATATTGAAGGATTCTATAGGCAAAATATTGAATAATGCAGGAAGGATCAATGGAAGATGGAAGGAATATACAAAAATAATTAGTTGATATTAAAATATTTCAGGAGATGGCATGTGATCAAGAACCAATGTTATTGAAGGAGGAAGTTGAACCTGGTCTGAAGGAATTCGTGAAAAACAAAGCTCCAGGCATTAACAGAATACCCAATGAGATGTTTCAACAAATGAATGCTGTGCTGGAAGTATTTATTTGTCTATGCCAAGTAATTTGGAAGACAGCTACCTGGTCAACTGACTGGAAAAGATCCACATTTGCATGCATTCCAAAGAAAGGTGATCTCACAGAATATGGAAATTGTCAAACAATATCAATATCACAAACAAATAAAATGTTGCTGAAGATAATTAAAAAATAGTTGCAGCAGTATACTGACAGGGAACTGCCAGATACAAGCTGGATTCAGAAGCGGACGTGGAATGAGGGATATCATTGATGATGTCAGATGGATGTTGGCTGAAAGCAAAGAATACCAGAAAGGTGTTTATTTATGTTTTGTTGACTATGAGTGGATCATAAGAAATTATGGATAATATTGTGAAGAATGAGAAGTCCAGAACATTTAATTGTGCTCATGAGGAACCTATGCATAGACAAGCAGGTTGTAGTTTGCAAAAAACAAGGGGATATTGTGTGGTTTAAAATCAGGAAGGTTGTGAGTCAAGGTTCTATTCTTTCACCACACTTACTTGATCTGCATGCTGAGTGAATAAACTGAGAAGTTGGATTATGCAAAGAAGAACACAGCATCAGGATTGCAGGAAGACTCATTAACAATCTGTGATATGCAGGTTACAAAACCTGGCTTGCTGAAAGTGAAGATGACTTGAAGTACTTACTGATGAGAGTTAAAGACTACAGTCTGCGGTATGGATTATACGTCAACATAAAGAAAACAAAGATCTTCACAACTGGACCAAAAAGCTGTGTCATGATAAATGGAGAGAAGACTGAAGTTTCAAAGATTTCATATTACTTGGATCCACAATCAACACTCATGGAAGCAGCAGTCAAGAAATCAGACATCATATTATTCTGGAAAAATCTTTTGCAAAAGACCCCTTTAAAGGCTTTAAGAGCAAATGTCACTTTGTGCCATTAAAACCATGTTATTTTAAATTGCCTCATATTCATACGAAAGCTGGACAGTGAATAAGGATGACCAAGCAAGAGTTGATGTTTTTGAGTTGTGTTGTTGAAGAATTCCAAAAATACCACGGACTGCAAGAATAATGAACAAATCTGTCCTGGAAGAAGTGCAGCCAGAATGTTCTTGGAAGTGAGAATGGCCAGACTTCATCTACCTACTTTGGTCATGTTGTCAGAAGAGAGCATTCCCTGGAGAAGGATATCTGTTTGGTAAAAAAAAGAGGGTCAGAGAAGAAGAAGAAGGCCCTCAATGAGATGGACTGACACAGTGGCTGCAACAATGAGCTCAGGTGTAGCAAGGATTGTGAGGATGGTACAGAACCGGGCAGTGTTTTGTTCTGTTGTAGATAGAGTTGCTGAGTCAGAGCCGACTCGATGGCACCTAACAACAATAACATGGTATCTCAAGCACACATATCTTCTAGTATGTGATATAGGAAGTAACTTAAGCAAATATTTGTAGAGTACATACTATGTGTAAGGCAATTTGCTGGTTGTGAGAAAGGAGTTACAAAGATCAATGATAAGGCCAATAACTTTAACAGGTCTTTACTGACCTCTTTATTTCTGTTGGGAGCTCTGGTGGCATAGTGTGTAAGGCATTTGACTGCTAACCAGAAGGCTGGAGATTCAAACACACCAACCACTCCTTGAAAGGAAGGTTGGGCAATCTACTTCCTTAGTGCTATCGCCTCGGAAACCCAAGGAGGGGTTGCTATGAGTCCGATCCCACTGGAAGGCAGGGCGTTTTATTTCTGTCAGGTTTACTTTCCAGGTGTGTGTTCCCATAATCAATCCGGTCAATCTATTGCATATTGCTTGCACCTTCTTTTTAGAATAGAATTATAGGAATTACTAGTCATGACTTCTTTTTCACATGTACATGAGGTAAATAAAATTATAGAGTAATACATAAGTAGTAGCACTTTCTCTAATACATTCAGAAGAAGGATCCACTAGGAAACATGGATAAAATATCCAGAAAAAATCCAAACCCATTACCAATTAATTGCAATTTTACAGGACAGAGTACAACTGCCTTATAGGGTTTCCAAGCCTGTAATCAATCTTCATGGAAGCAGACTACCGAATCTTTTACTTACAGAGTGGCTGGTGGTTTTGAAACACTGACTTTGGTTTACAGGTGAGCACTTTAACCATTGTGCCACCAGGGCTCCTGAGAAAACATTTGTTTGGGAAAAAAATAAACTTGGATTATGCCCATTGAATTAGAAATAATGAAACCCAGGCCAGCCCTCCTTCTACCATCACCATTTGCATGTCTGCAGGTGCACAGCAAGTGGGTAGTATCTTTGTGCCCCTCTCTCCAGGTGGTGCACAAATGAGCCTTGGTATGCAGCTTGGTAAATGGGTCATGCTTCCCTAAATATTGTACAATCTCCATTACTGAGTGTTCTGGCCTTGTCTGAAACAAGTACTAACTGCTATCCAGAAGCTATATGAGCTAGAGTGAAACTCTAAATCTCTGTTGTCCTTGCTTTTTCATCTAAAAAGTAAGTGAGCTAGATTATTTCATTCCCAGGGCTCCTTCCAGCTCTATCTTCTGTGATGAACCAAGCATCTGAAATCACAGACGAATTATATGGGTGCTCACAATAGGTCTACCATCAGCCTGAATACTATCTATGAAGGACTGTAAAAGGAAAAATTATGTATACATTGAAGGAATATAAACCAAAAAGAAACAAGGAAATATTCATTTTCCTTGTCTGAAGAATTTATAAGAATAAATACACACACACA
>NW_006921940.1:3610371-3615754 GCF_000298275.1 Orycteropus afer afer | reverse complement strand
ATATGTTATTATACTCAGAATATGTATATAGTTATGGACTAAAACATGTGTCTAAAAATTATGTGTTGTAAATCTTAACTTCTATCTCTGTGGTTATCTCATCAGGGAATGGGTAGTCTTTGTTAATGAGGCAAGATTAATGTAGGATGTCTCTTCAGCCAATTTCTTTTGAGACATAAAAAAGATTAAACATGTAAGTATAAGAGAGATGCAGTAAGAAAAAAGCCCAGACACATGGAGATCTCTGAAGAATCAGGAAGCAGGAGCTGGCAGTGAGCAAAAAGTATTCTGTCTCTAAGGACGAGCTGGGTCTCTGAATTCAGACTTTTAGTCACCTAAATTTTGAGAAAATAAATTTCTATTTGTTAAAGCCACTCCCTTGTGGTGTTTCTGTTGTAGCATCACAAGATAACTAAGACAGAATTGGTACCGGAAGAATGAGGTGTTGCTTTAACAGATACATAAAACGTGGAAGCAGTTTTAGAATTGGGTGAACATAAAGACTGGAAGATTTTTAAGGAACCTAAGAGTAAAAGCCTAAATTGGCTTAAAGAGACTGTTGATAGAATTATGGACATCAAAAGAAATTCTGGTGAGGGCTCAGAAGAAGTTAGGAGAGCTATACAGAAAGTTTCTATCATTTTAAAACTACACCAAACCCACTGCCATCAAGTCGGATCTGACTCATAGAGATACCTCCTTGTTTTTCCGAGGTGGTATCACTACGGAAGTAGATTGCCCAACCTTCCTTCCAGGATTGGCTGGTGGTTTTGAACCACCAACCTTCTGGTTAGCAGTCAATTGTGCCCGCAACAGAATGTTCCTAGAAATACGGATATTAAATGTGCTTCTAGTGTGATTTTAAAAGAAAATGATGAACATGTGATTAGACAATGGAAGAAGGGGGATACTTTTTATGCATTGTCAAATAAGTTGTTTAAATTATGTTCAAATATTTGGTGGAAGGTAGAAGTTATGAATGATGAACTTGGATTTCTGGCCAATAAGATTTCTAAACAAGATCTTAAAGGGGCTATGTGGTTTCTACTTGTTGCTTATAGTAAAACACCAGAGGACTCAAAAATCGAATAGTGCAAAATGAAAACAGAATTTAATGACTTGCACAAATAAAGAACATGTGTCTTAGAATATTCACTAAGGATGTGGATGTAAAATCTTTTGTTAATGAGATTAAGCCTTTGACTAATCCTTCTAACCAACTACCACAGCCAAAACCCATCAGCTTAAACTAAAGGGGACAGACAGAGAAAGAATGAAAGAATGTTATTGGCCTTTAGGCATTATATAGACAGGAAGCTGGCCAAAGGAGCTCTATCTGTTGTACACAAAGGAAAGGAAAGAACTCCCTGGAGCAGCTCGGAGATGAGCAGGACTGCTGGAAGGAGCATGGAAAGCAGGGTTTTGTCAGTTTCAAAGGGTGGGGCTACAGGCTCCTGGAACTCAAAGGGTGATCGCACAGCCTCCTAGGTTTCAGAGTCACATCTTTGCCAACTCAGTGTAGTCGGATAATAGATTTTTTACTATTTCTCTAAATGTGAAATGTCAGATAATGAGATTATGGATAAGTGTGGAGTAGATTTATAGAGTGTAAGAAATCTTGTGGAGGTGGGAGCTGAGAGTTGGAGTGTCTTTGAAAAGCAGTGGTGTCAGGGATGAAGAGTGTTACAGGACAAAAAGTCTTCTCAGATAGAGTTGTCTGATTATAGAGTTCTTCCTTTCTCACGGTCTAAAACTAATATCTTGTCAGTATTAGTTTTCTCATCCCCAGGAACTCTGAGGTATTTGGGAAAGAGTCTCAGAGGAGATGAAACAAGCAGAAAGATGGAGAGCAGAAAAGTAAGCACTCTCTTATTCCAGTTTACCCTTGGGTGTGAGAGACTGAGTGTGACCTTTCAGAGGTTTAAAGGAGACAAAGGACTTTTAACAACTCTTTAACCGAGGAACAATTTCTCTAGTCACAGAATTCCAGCCTCTATTGGGTGGTCACTTAAGGCAGCTAATACATTTAAGAGAAATCTCATAGGCAACTCCTCACATCAAAGCATCTAGCTGATTAACTGTTACACCCAAACTCAAAACAGAATCACACATAAATACACAAAAAAATGTTTATGTAGGCAGTACTTTGACAAAGAGTTTATATGTAGTATTGTTGTTCAAGAATTTCTTTTTATTAATTAGTAGAAGCTATCTTTTCTAGAAATCCAGAAAAATTAGAAAGATATTGTCATTTTGTTGTTCTCTCTTCACTGGAATTCCAGGCAGCTGTCAACAGGGAGTATTAAATGGTTTTAGAAGACACTGAGCCCTGTCATTTCTGTTTTGAAAACTTTCATATTCATTGAGGTGGCCTCATGGTCTCCAATAATTTAAACCCTGCACATTCCATTTATGTGACAAACTCCTACTGTTTTAAAAGAATCTCAAGCACAGTTGTGACAGGTGGTTGTGTAATTCAAACAAGCTGTGGTAGTTTTCAGGTCAAACAATGCAGACTTAACTTTCTTAGAGTTACTTTGACGCAGATGTTGTTTTCTTTTTTATTGCTTAACTTTTACCTGTGGAAAACTATTTTTGTTTATTTTCTACAAATATACCTTGAGGGTAAAGCAACAGGGAGGGCTAAATCTTTACTTTTCACTGTCAAAATTGATAGGCTATAAAATATCCAGCTTTTTTTTTTTTTTTCTCTTAAAATGACATTCAAACAAATCCATACCTTCTCTGAAGTTGGGATATTGATGAATGGTACCGTGACGACCAGTACTTTCTTAGTCAGCCTGGATTGTGACTCATGGACACACATTGGCATGTAGAGCAGAGTTAGAATGGAAACTAATACAAGTAGAATGTCTTTTACATGTTTAGCAAGAATTTTACTTGTATTACTTCTTTAAAAGAGCACTTAGATAAAAAGAAAAAATACAGGAACATACAACATATAACATTGTTTTTGTTAATCTAGGATAATCAGTAAAAAAATATTATTTTATTCCATTTTAGAATTTATATTTACTTACTGGGCAGGACAACTAGGAGCTCTGGTGACATAGTGCATAAAGCATTCGACTGCTAACCAGAGGCTGGCAGTTCATACCCACCAGCCACTCTTCTCAAGGAAGACTGGGCAATCTACTTCCTTAGAGGTACAGCCTCAGAAACCAAAGGAGGAGTCACAATGAGTTGGAAATGGCTTGATGGCAGTGAGGTTTTTTTTTTTTTTTTTTAATTTTTATTGTGATTTGGGTGAAAGTTTACAGAGCAAATTCACTTTCCATACAGCAGCTCAGATATACTTTGTCTCATGACATTGATTACAATTTCCACAATGCAACACCTCCTCTCATATTTCCTCCTCATAGTTGCTTCTTCCCGGTGTCCTTCCCTCCTATGCACTGCCCCTGAGCTGTCTCCCTGTGCATACGCATCCCTTCTATTCTCCAATGATTGTTCTCTCCAAGGAGTATGTCTACTTAGTGAAAATGTTCAGCTCATATGCCTGTCTTTTGTTTGGCTGGAAGTCACAGGAATGGGTTCAATTCCAGACCTGAAGGGCAAATAGTGGCCAGAGTCTTAGTGATGACATCAGGCTCTATCAGACCAGGAAACATAGTCCTTTTTTTTAAATGATTTTGAGTTTTGTTCCATGTTGTTCTCCCACTCTATCCAGTGCTTCTCCTACATAGATCCCCTTCTGAGTGGTTGACAGTGGTCACTGGGCACCATCTAGTTTTTATAGCCATCTAGTTTTTCTGGTCTTATTGTTGTATAGGCTGAGGATTGCACAGTTGCTTGGACTAATTGTCTCCATGTGTCTTTGGTTTTCTTCATTCTCCTTTGCTCTGGAGGAGGAGAGACCCATCATTGCATCTAGAGGACTGCTTGCAAGCTTTTAAGATCCCAGTCACTACTCACCAGAGTTGGAAGTGGAACAATGTTTTTGTGTAGTATGTTATGTCAATTGAGTTTGATGTCCCCTACGACTATGGTTGTGAGACCACAGGTCCAACTACTTGCTCCCTCTAGGTGGCTGGCTGTGGCCAAGAAGTGATTACAACCTTGTACCTTGGCAGCTCTACTATATACCTGAGAATGCTTATAGAACATACCAAACACTTGTAGAACCATTGTCTGCCAACCCTATACATGGTAATTGGCACACTCCCTGCTTCATAGACATACCTAATAGTTCAGCCTGTCCACCTATCTATGTACTCGAATATCAACGTTTGCCTTCACTGACAATGCAGTATGGTATGTGCAAAAGGGTTCATCTTTTTTGTCTGTACTTCCCATGTACCTCTCTATGTCTTCCTTTTTCTCAATGTCATCGTGTTGATCACTCACATTTGGTATATTGTCCTTCTTTTCACTCAAATCTATACTTGTCTCTACCTATCTAACAGTGTTCCCTTCCCTCTCCACCCACCCCTGGTAACCAACAAAGAAAATTTCCTTCCATATAGAAATCTTTCCCTGACTTTTAAAAATAATGAACCAGTACAGTATTTGTCCTTCTGTGATTAACTTATTTCACTATAATGAGTATAATGTCTTCCAAGTTCATCCACGTTATATGGTGTTTTGCCAATTCTATGTTATTCTTTAGGGTTGTATAGTATTCCATTGTGTGCGGTGTACCATAGTTTGGTTACCCATTCTTCTGTTCATGGGTGCCTGGATTGTTTCCATCTTTTGGCTATTGTAAATAATGCTGTGATGAACATGGATGTGCATATATCTGTTCTTGTCCTGGCTCTTACTTCTTTAGGAAGAAATGGAATGGCTGGGTCAAATAGTATTTCTAATTCTAACTTTTTAAGGATTTGCCATACTGCTTTCCACAGTGGTTGTGCCATTTTACAGTCCCATCAGCACTGTATGAGAGTTCCAATTTCTCCGCATTCTCATCAGAATTTGTTATTCTCTGTCTTGTTGAACTTTGCTACTAGTGCTGGAGCAATAGGTTATCTCATTGCTGTTTTGATTTGTACCTCTTCAATGGCTAATTCCTCAGAAGGAAGGTTGGGCAATCTGCTTCCATAGTGATACTGCCTCGGAATCCCAAGGAGGGGTTCCTATGAGTCGGGGCCAACTCAATGGCACACAACAACAACAACAATGGCTAATTATTGTGAGCATTTCTTCATATGTTTTTTGGCCACTTGAATATCGTCTTTGGTGAAGTGCTTATTTATGTCTTCTCCCCATTTTTTAATTGGATTATTTGTCTTTTTGTTGTTGAGGTGTTGGAGTTTTCTATAAATTCTAGAGATAAATCCCTTGTCAGATATGTCATTGCCAAATATTTTTTTTGCAATCTGTAGGCTCCCTTTTGACTCTTTTGGAGAAGTCTTTGGAA
>NW_006921940.1:3608307-3610120 GCF_000298275.1 Orycteropus afer afer | reverse complement strand
TAAAAATGAAGCAATCTACTTCTGTAGAGATTTATAGCCATGGAAACCCAAAGACAGTCACTTTTTAAAAGGCCAACTGACAGTTTCTCTCACAAGTAGAATCTATGGGTGGTGCAAAGAGTCAACGTGCTTGGCTACTAACCAAAATGTTGGAGGTTTGGGTCCACCCACAGACACCTCAGAAAAAAGGTCTGCCAGTGAACTTCTGAAAAAATCATCCACTAAAAATTCTATGGGCTACAGTTCTAGTGTGGTACACATGGGGTTTTTATGAATAAGGATCAACTCAATGGCAACTGGTTAAATACCGTAGAGTTCATTTTGAAACACTTATGGATTAGATTAACCAGGAGTTGTGATTTGCCCAGGACTTCCCAGTTTTAGCATAAAAAATCCCATGTTCAGGAAACCCCTCAAATCCAAGCAAATTAGGATAGTCACTCATTCATTCTTCTTTTCCTTTTTTTTTTTTTTCTTTTTGCCTTTGGCTTTTTTGGGGACTATTATTAACACTCTATCCAAAGTAAATTCTATTATACTCAATAAATAAATATTTGACCAGTTGAATTCTGTTTTTTGAGTATCTTCATGCAACACACCAGGATGTTCTTTTACCAAGACCTTGTGAAGTATCAGTTCAAAGAGATCTTGTCCTTTCTCAAAAATAATGTAGAAGCTATTTTTCACCCTGAGAAACTCAGAGTTACATCTGCAAATGAGTAACTCAGAGCATAAACTAAATGAGTCTATAAGAAGATAGCTGCCAAATTGCTCCACAGCCTGCTAGAAGGTTACTTAACGAGAAAATAGTGTGCCTCTTTGCCAAGAGAACTTATCAGGACTTTTCAAAAGGGAAGTGCCTTAAGCAACCTTTTTCGGACTGGTTACAGCAAAGTCTTATTACCAGAATATATGTGTGTATTATTTTTTTTATTTTTTATTTTTTTAAATGCTGGCCTTGAGGAAATGTACTGGGAAGATGTTGAGGAAATCACTCTGTGTCAGTGGAATAAAACATGTAACCTTCCTAAGTCTTACCTCCAGGTTGAAGGTGACAGGAAAATCTGTGAGGAAAGTTACTGTTTTATCTGGGGAACCACAGCAATTAAGGAGAATATAATAGTTTTTGGTTTGAATTTACAGCAGAACAGACATAGATAAGTTGGTAGGGGTCCACAAAGTTCAGTTATTCTGAATGTCTAGGGTACTAGAAAACTATGAGCAAGACAAGCACAGATACTGTTGCTTAGGTGACATATGTTGACAGAATTTGCTTTTTATTTCCAGTGTCAAATCAGAAAAGGGCATTTACTGAAAGGTGGGGAGAAAAAGAAAATCCAAACAGCTCCAGAGTCAACATACTTGAATGCTATCATTTTCAACTTGGCTGTTACAGTGCATTTGGAAAAAAAAAAATCTAGACATGTTTTCTTTGAAAATTAATAGGCTGTGGATTGGCTATCCAGAGGGTACAGCCATTTTGAATGTTTACAAGTGGTTCAACTATTTTGGATATTTGAAGTGATGGCATTCTCCCAGATTCCAGGGTCTTAAGAATACGATCCACTTGCTGGGAACCACAAGGACATTCTGGACATAACGACTGGAAAGGTGTGATATTCCTTTTGTTACTTTTATACCCTACCCTTGTGGCAAATGGAGGTGCAGCCATCCCTCACTCCTAACCACCTTCTGGGCTGGCAGGAATTCCATCCCAGGCTGTGGGCTCTGACGGAGCCCGAGTGCCCTGTTCTGCCCTGGCAAGATTTATTTTCCCATTTTTTTTCTTTTAGTTTGTTTGTTTATTTATTTT
>NW_006921940.1:3591085-3607942 GCF_000298275.1 Orycteropus afer afer | reverse complement strand
GTTCCTGTGTGTTTATGCGGTGTGTTTTTTGTCCACTTGCTTTTACTTTTTTTATGGTTTTTCAATTGTTGCTTTTGTCTAACTGAGTGGGAGACAGCAACCATGCCCATATGATGCAACCATATCCATGCTTCCTACAGCTCCACTTACTGAGTGAGAGCCAACACTTCTTTTTCCATCAACTGGCCAATAATGAACAACCACCAAGAAGACCCTGACTCACCTTTAACTGTTCTTCACAAACAGTTAATAGCAATCTGTGCAGCCAATCTCATTCTCTGTCATATCCACTAGGAGACAGGTGGTGAGTGCATAAGTGCTGCCAACTAGTGAATAAAGGAGCAAAGTACCCTGCTTACTCAGATACATCCAAACAAAATAAAGAAAATGAAAATTTTGGGCAAATCACACCAATATATGATCACCAATTAAATATAATACAACAAGTTAGCAACGTCTCAGAGACAACAGGCCAACACAAAGAAGCAAGACAAACCAGTAGAAACAAGGGAGCAGGATACGAACCCAGAACACATCCCTGATGAAGAAGCAGCATTGGAGCTCCCTGATAAGGAATTCAAAACAATTATATTTAGGATCTTAAAAGGATTGAGACAAATCAAGGAAAATACTGACAAAATTGAGGAAAACACAGACAAAACTCTAGAACAATTTTGGAAGAAAATACAAGGAAATAAATGACAAAATAAATGAAAAATTAGAAATAATACAAAATCCACAGATAGAAATCTAGAAGATTAATCCTAAATTTTCAGAAGTAGATAACATTGAAAGGGCAAAGGAGCAGAATCAAATCAATGGAAGACAGAATTCATGAGACTGAAGACAAATACCTGAATATTTCTGTAGAAAGGTATAAATCTGAAAAAAAAAGATCAAAACAAAATGAAGAAACACTAAGGTTGATGTGGATACCATTAAAAGGAATAACCTACTTGTAATCAGAATTCTGGAATAGGAAGGGAAAAATAAAACCACTGAGAAAATTGTCCAAGATTTGTTGGAAGAGAACTTCTCTGATACGATGAATGATGAGAATATATCTATTCAGGAAGTCCAACAGGATAGACCCCAAAACAAAATCACCAAGACATGTCATCATCAAACTCATCAAAACAAAAGACAAAGAAAGAAACCTGAGAGCAGCATTGGAGAAATGAAAAGTTACCTACAAAAGACAACCAATAAGACAAAGCTGTGATTTTTGACCAGAAACCATGCAGGTGAGAAGGCAATTCGGTGGTATATATAAAACACTGAAAGAGAAAAATTTCCATCCAACAATTATATCTCCAGCAAAATTATCCCTCAAATATGATAGTGAAACTAGGGTATTTCCACATAAACATAAATTAAGGGAATTTGTTAAAACCACACCAATCTTACAAGAGATATTAAAGGTAGTCCTTTGAACAGAGAACCAATAATAGTAAACAACAATTGAAAATTAATGCACAAGATGATATAACCCAGAAACCAACACAGCAATGAAAGTATTCAAAGTAACGTAAGTTTGCAAGATTATAAACAGGGAACTAGAGACATTTATTGGCAAATGAGGACAACTATGAACCAAAAAAAAAAAGGGAAAAAATAGTGTAGTCACATAACTTCTAAGTGGTGAGTAAGTCAAGAGAGTTGCAAGATAGAAGGGACTGTTCTAAACTTGGAGAGAAACTTATAAATCACAGGGTAACCTCAAAGAAAAATGACAGACCTTCACATCACAATAGAAAAGAGGACAAGCAAAAATTTACCAAATACTAAACCAACAAAAAATGAAGGATATGATAACATGATTCAAAAACAAAATGAGCTCAGCACGGACAATTAATTATATGGACAAAGAAGCCAAGAGCACCACAAACAAAACACATAACAAAATGACAGAAACTAATTCATACTTGTCAATAATTACACTGAATGTCAATAGATTAAATGCACCACTCAAGAGATGGAGAGTTGCAGACTGGTTAAGAAAACATAACCCATCAATATGCTGTCTACAATAGACACACCTTAGAGATAAAGACAAAGATAGACTAAAAATCAAATGTTGGAGAAAGATATATCAAGCAAATGGCAACCAAAAAACAGCAGGAGTGGCAATATTAATTTCTGATCAAATTGACTTTAAGACAAAAACTAAGATACAAGGCAAGGAAGGACATTATATGATGATTAAAGGATCAGTTGAATAAGAAGATATAATCATAATAAATATCTATGGAGCCAATGAAAGAGCCCCCAAATACATAAATCAGACATTAATAAAATTGAAAATACACATAGATGACTCCACAGTCATAGTACGAGACTTAAAAATAGAACAATTGGAAAGAAACTCAAGAAAGGTGCAGAAAAATGAAACAATACAATCCAGCAACTTGACCTCATAGACATCTACAGAGCACTTCACCCAACAACAGCACAATATACATTCTTATCCAAGGCATATGGGACATTCTCCATGATAGAGCACATGTTAGGCCATAGAGCAAGACTTAATATATTTACACTGAAACAATGAAAGCATCTTTTCAGATCACAATGTGATAAAATTAGAAATCAACAAAAGATCAATGGAAAACAAGCAAACACATGGAAACTGAACAACACCCTCCTTAAAAAAGACTGAGTAATAGAAGAAATAAAAAATGAAATTAAAAAATTCCTTGAATCAAATGAATGAAAACACAACATACCAAAATCTTTGGGACAGAGCAAAAGCAATGATCAGAGGCCAATTTGTAGCAATGAATGCACACATTGAAAAAGAAGAGCCAAAATCAACACCTTAAACCCAAATCTCCAACAATTAGAAAAAGAAAAGCCTACAGACACCAGAAGAAAGGAAATAATAAAGATTCAAGCATTAATCAATGAAACAGAACATAGACAAAAGAAAAAAAAATAAATCAACAAGACGAGAGTTTGGCTTTTAGAAAAGATTAATTAAATTGAAACCCACTGGCAAATTTAACAAAAGAAAGGAGAGAGAGAATACAAATAATACAAATAAAAAAAAACCAGTCAACATCATTCACCACATATATAAAACAAAGGAAAATAACTACATAATCCTATCAATTGATGCAGAAAAGGTATTTGATAAAATCCAATACCCATTCCTGATCAAAACTGTCAGCAAAATAGGAATAGAAGTGACATTCCTCAACATAATAAGGGGCATCTATGCAATACCAACAGCCAACATTATTCTCAAGGGAGAGAGACTGAAAGCATTCCCCTTGCAAAAAGGAACCAGACAAGGACACCCTCTATCACTTCCATTCAACATTGCATTGAAAGTCCTAGCCAGGACAATAAGGTAAGGAAGGGAAATCAAAGGCATTCACATTGGTAAAGAAAAAGTCAAACTATCACTATTTGCTGATGATATTATCCTGTACCTAGAAAACCCAAGAGACTCAGTAAAAATATTACTGGATCTCATTGACATCATGACAGGATACAAGATCAACATACAAAAATCATTTGGATTCCTCTATACCAACAAACAGATTGCTGAAAAAGAAATAAGGAAATCAATATTGTTCTGGTTACCTAGTGCCACTCTGACAATACACCACAAATGGGATGGCCTTAACAAACAGGAGTTGAATCTCCTACTGTTTGGGAAGCTAGAAGTCCAAGTTCAAAGTGCCAGGCTCTAGGGGTTGGGCTTCAGCTTTGCCTCTTGCTCCTAGCCCACTAAAGCTAGAGGCATCTCTTCATTCAGGCAGCTACTGGATGTTGAGGCTAACAAGCCCAAAGTCGACAAAATGGCACAGTCCCGATGTTACCAAACCACATGGCAGGCCATTATTTCAAGTCCACTGAAAGTCCCAAGGTTGACAGAGCACTGCAGGCTGTTGAACAACGACATGGCTACATGTAGGGTTCAAGCGTTCCATAAGCTAGAGACTATCCCCAAGGCTTCTCCTTATATACAGGAAGCAGACCACATCTGTAAGGCAGCTACACAGCTGCTCACACTATATTCCACCATGGAGTTGATTACCAGTCTCATTATGGGGAATACTACACCCAGCTGCTCAGCCGCTCAACCAGGCACAGCCAAGTTGACACATAAACTTAACTACTACAAATATCATTTACAATAGCTACCAAAATATAGTATACTTGGGAATAAATCTTACCAGGGACACAAAAGACCTGCATAAAGAAAACTACAAAAGACTACTTCAAGAAACCATGTTGTTGTTGTTGTTATGTGGCCTCGAGTTGGACCCGACTCATAGTGACCCCTCCTTGGGTTTCTGAGGCAGTATCACTATGGAAGTAGATTGCCCCATCTTCCTTCTGATGAGTGACTGGTGGGTTTGAACCACCAGCCTTCTGATTAGCAGTCAAGTGCCTTAGGCACTACGCTACCAGAGCTTACTTTTTTTCAAGAAACCATAAGAGATCTACATAAATCAAAGAAAATACCATGCTTGTGAATAGGAAGATTGAACATTATGAAAAAGTCAATTCTACCCAAAGCAATCTATTCAGGCAATGCAATCCCAATCCAGATCCCATCTACATTCTTTAAAGATATGGAAAAAACAATCACTAATTTTATATGGAAAGGAAAGAGACCTTGGATAAGCAAAACATTATTGAAGAAGAACAAAGTAGGAGGTTTCACACTGGATCTTAAAAGCTATTATACAGCCACCGTAGTCAAAACAGCTTGGTATTGGTGTAATCACAGGGACATAGCTCAATGGAAGAGAATTGAGAACCCAGAAATAGATGCATTGACCTATGGTCAGCTGATCTTTGACAAAGGGCCAAAATCCATTAAATGGGGAAGAGAATGTCTGTTTAACAAATGGTGCTGGCAAAACTAGTTATCCATTTCCAGAGAAATAAAATAAGATCTGTACCTCACACCATACACAAAAACTAACTCTAGATGGATCAAAGACTTAAATATGAAACCTAAAACTATAAAGTTCCTCAAGGAAAAAGTAGGGGCAAATTTAGGGCTCCAAATACATGGCATAAATAGACTGTCAAGCATAACCCAAAATGCACAAACAGCAGAAGATAAACTAGATGAACGGGACCTTCTAAAAATTTAATTTTTATGTTCTTCCAAAGACTTCTCTGAAAGAGAAAAAAGAGAACCTACAGATTGGGAAAAAAAAAAATGGCAATGACATATCTGACAAGGGACTTATCTCTAGAATTTACAGAAGATTTCAACAACTCAACAGCAAAAAAAACAGATAATCCAATTAAATAATGGGGAGAAGACATGAATAGACACTTCACCAAAGAGGATATTCAGGTGGCCAACATTCATATGAAGAAATGTTCATGGTCATTATCCATTAGAGAGATGTAAATCAAAATAACAAAGAAACACCATCTTGTCCCAGCACCAGTAGCAAAACTCAGCAAGATAGAGAATAACAAATGCTGGTGAGGATGTGGAGAGATTGGAACTCTCATACACTGCTGGTGGGACTGTTAAATGATACTCTACTGTGGAAAGCAATATGGTGATTCCTTAACAAATTGGAATTAGAAATACCATTTGACCCAGCCATTCCATTATGAGGTATAAATCCTGAAGAAGTGAGAGCCAGGACAAGAACAGATATATGCACACCCATGTTCATCAAAGCACAATTTACAATAGCAAAATGATTGAAACAATGTAGGTGCCCATCAACAGAAGAATGAATATCTAAACTATGGTACATGCACACAGTGGAATACTATGCAACCCTAAAGAATATAATAGAATCTGCAAAACATCGCATAATGTGGATGAACTTGGAGGACACTATACTGAGTGAATAAGTCAATCACAGAAGGGCAAATATTATACTAGTTTGTTATTGTAAAAATTCAAGGAAAGATTTATATATGGAAGGACATTTCTTCATTGGTTGCCAGAGATAGGAGGGGAGGGGAGGGATCACTGTTTGATATGTAGAGACAAGTGTTGATTTGGGTGAAGAGTAGGGCAATGTACCAAATGTGAGTGATCAACATGGTGACATTGAGGAAGGAAGACAAAGAGAGGTGCATGGGAGATACAGACAACTAAGATGAACCTTTTTGCACATACAGTATTGTGTTGTCACTGAAAGCAAACATGGATATAAAAGTGGATATATGGCTGGACAGACTGAATTATTAGGTATGTCTGTGCAAGGGCAAATGTGCCCAAGACCATGTATGGGGTTGAGAGACAATATTTCTACAAGTGTATTTGTATGTTCTGTAAGAATTCCCAGGTATGTAATAGAGCTGACAGAGGACAGGTTGTAGTCACTTCTTGGCCACAGCCAGCTACCCAGAGGGAGCAAGTAGTTGGACCTGTGGGCTTGGAACCATAGTCACAGGGGAAATCAAGGTCAATTTGAGTAACACACTACACAAAAGCATTCTTCCACATCCTGCTTTGGTGAGTAGTGACTGGGACCTTAAAAGCTTCCAAGTAGCCATCTAGATGCAATGATGGGTCTTTCCTCATCCAGAGCAAAGAAGAATGAAGAAAACCAAAGACGTGTTGAAACAATTAGTTCAAGTGACTGGTACACCATGCTGTCCTTAGCCTATATGACTATGAGACCAGAAGAACTAGATGTTGCCTGGCTACCATTGTCCACCACTTGGAGGAGCATCTGTGTAGGAGATCCTGGATAGAGTGGGAGAACAATGTAGAACAAAACTGAAAATAATTAAAAAGAAAAAAAAAAAGGGACAAGTGTTGCTGGTCTGCTGGAGCCTGATGGAACTACTGAGACTAGCTGCCCTTCAGGTGTGGAATTGAACCCACTCCTGTGAATTCCAGCTAAGCAAAAAACAGGCATATGAGGTGAACATTTACATTGGGTAGATACACTCCTTGGAGAGATCAATCATGGGAGAATAGAAGGACTGTGTATGCAGAGGGAGACAGCTGGGGGCAGGCAGGAGTGCATGGGAGGGTAGGACATAGGAAGAGGTAACTATGGGGAAGAAGTGAGAGGGGAACTGTCACATTTTGGGAAATTCTGGTCAATGTCTTGAGTCAAAGTGGATGTGAGCTGCTGTATGGAAAGTGAATTTGCTCTGTAAACTTTCACTCAAATCACAATAAAAAGTTTTTTAAAAAAGAAAAAACTGCCTACATCCTGATATTTCACTGTTCTGTGACTGAAAAAGAAACCAAACTTGTTGCTGTGGAGTTGATTCGACTCATAGCGACCCCTCCTTGGGTTTCCAAGGTGGTAGTACTATGGAAGTAAATCACCCAATATGCCTTCCAAGGAGTAGCTGGTAGGTTTGAACTGCTAGCCTTCTGCTTAGCAGTCAAATGTCTTAGGCACCAGGCTACCAGAGCTCTTGTTTTGTGACTAGGTAGAAATAAATTGGGAAAAGGTATGTAATGTTCTTCAAATACTTTCTCTGTAGTTACACAACTGGTTTAATTAGTATCTCTTGTATTTCTAATATTCACTAATTTAAATTTTGTAAGAAATATATTTCTTCATAGTTTGGGATTATATGGGGATAATACATTAAAAATTGCATAGAAATTTCCTATGTATAAGATTATCTCTTAACTATGGCTGAAAACATTTAAGATTGATAAGGGGCAGTATTAATTTTTTATAAGCATTAGAAAGAAAGATTTCCTGTAAAATATGAAGAATTCAAATTTGAAGAGAAAATGAAAAGGAACACACAGAAAACTTTAAACACATATAATAAGATCTATGTGTACTCTCTCTATTGATGTATCTGTACTCTCTCACCTTAAACAGTTTCATGGTATGTGATTTATTTCTTGGCTATATGGCCAAGTCATTGGCCATTTGGCCATCCATCTCTCAGGGGTATTATAGAGGCCATCACAATGGACTAGATCACATATTACCTATCTGCAAAACCCTTTAAGAATATAAATTGAAATGAGAGGCTCCCATACGGGTTGAGGACAGGCAGATATTGAGGAACTCAGAAGGCTATGGCAAATAGAAAATGAATAAGATTCAAATTTTCCTAAAAAACTTACAATATTCTGTATACAATTGTTAAAAATTTTTGTGTTTAACTTTTTTTCCTCATTGCTGAGATGGTATAGCCATGGCCACTTTTATAATTACCATTGCCAGATGCTTTTCGTTTTGTTGTTCTAAAAAGTATTGTTGTTCTTAGGTGCCATTGGATAGATTTCTACTCAAAGTAAGCTCATCTGACACAGTAGAACTGCCTTATAGAGTATTCATGGCTGTAAACTTTACAAAAGAAGATAGTCGTCTTTCACATGAAATCTTGCTCCCAAAATACTAACAATTGGATATTTTATGATTCTTTCTTTTGCATTTTGGAATATATTTTCATTTCTAATTTTTTGTCCACTTTTAGACCTGGTGGTATAGTGGTTAAAATATTTGGCTGCTAACCAAAAGATTGGTGGTTCTAACCCACCAGTCACTCTGCAGAAGATAGTTTGGGTGATCTGCTTGCATAAAGATTTACAGCCTTGGAAACCCAATGAGTGTTTCTATGATTCATTATTGAATTGATGGCAGTGAATTTGTTTGTTTGTTTGTTTACATTTTCAACTTTTTAGCACATTAAATGCATTTATTTAATTCTTTCTTGTTTAATAGTTAAAATATTTTAAAATTATGAACTTTGACTACAAGTTTAGCTGTAATAGGTGAGTTTAGATATATACCATGATTGAATATTTCTTAAAAATTTGTTATTTATTTTTAAAAATTATTTGGATATAAGAGCACTTAAAAATTAACCACAAATTTGCATGTTTTTTAAAAAAAAGTTCCTGTAAAAATCTCAAAAAAACTTTGACATATTGAGAGAAATATATATATATATATATATATATATATATATATATATATATATATAGTTATATATACTTATATATCTATATAACTCTCTGTTGTCCAGTTGGATCTGATTCATAGTGACCCCTCCTTGGGTTTCTGAGGTGATATCACTATGGAAGTAGATTGCCCAACCTTCCTTTCAATGAGAGGCTGGTGGATTTGAACCACCAACCTTCTGGTTAGCAGTCAAATGCCTTAGGCACTACACCACCAGAGCTCATATCTATCTATCTATCTATCTATCTATCTATCTGACTTAATAACACTTGAGAGAATGCAGAAAACCTGGACTATCCTATATACATAAAGAAATTAAAAGAACTGTCAAGATCTTTCAGAACTTCACCTGGTCCAGAAAATTGCATAGGTGGGCTCATTCCCATCTTCCAAAACCTGACATTTCATAGAACATTTAGAATATCATAACATTAGAAAGAATCCATTTACCAAAACACTGTAACTTTGAACAAAAACCTATGGAAGTGGTAATTGTAGGAGCAAATATCACATAAATGTTGTTGTTGTTGTTGTTGTTGTTATGTGCCGTTGAGTTGGATCTGACTCATAGTGACCTCTCCTTGGGTTTCCCAGGCAGTATCACTACGGAAGTAAATTGCCCCATCTTCCTACCGAGGAGTGGCTGTTGGGTTTGAACCACCAGTCTTCTGGTTAGAATTCAAGTGCCTTAGGCACTATGCTACCAGAACTCCCTAAAAATCTGAAATAAAATATTTGTGAATTCCATGTAAGCACATATTAAAATTCTCAGTGAAACATCCAGAGGAGAACTGATATTTGCATGTGACTATCATTCATAACCTCTTCTCACAGGGTCCCCATTCTGAAAATGATTACATGGCATTTCACTGTTAACCTGGATTTGGTTCCACACCTCAGTTTGGCTGTAAAATCATGGAGATATCCTAGAAACCCTCATTTTATCATGTTAATTTTGCCTAGTTATTTTTAACTAAGTTCAAACCAAACTTGATATAGATATACTCTATTTCACCTGCAATATATCATATAAAATAATATATGATCAAGAATAAATGACATTGAAGGAAGAAATCCAAGTTGTACTGAAGGTACTGGTGTAAAAACAGCACCCCAGGAAATGACGGAATACCAATTGAGATGTTTCACCTCCTTGCTCAACAAACTGGAAGAGATCCAAATTTGTGCCATTCCAAAGAAAGGTGATCAAACAGAATATGGAAATTATTGAATAAAATCATTAACATCACATAGAAATAAAATTTTACTGAAGATAATTAAGAAATGCTTGCAGCAATATATTGACAGGAAACTCTCAGAGATTCAAGCCAAGTAAGAAGAGGACATGAAATGAGGGATATCATTGTTGATATCTGAGGGATCTTGCCTGACAACAGACAATACCAGAAAGAGGTTTACTTGTGTCTTACTGATTATGCAAAAGCACTCCATTGTGTGGATTATAACAAATTATGGATAATATTGTGAAGAATAGGGATTCCAGAACCATTCATTGTGCCCATGACAAACTGTATGTAGACTAACAACTAGTTATTCAAACAGAACAAGGGGATAATGCATGGTTTAAAATCAGAAAAGGCGTGTCAGTGTTGTATTCTTTCACCATAATTGTTCAATCTGTATGCTGATCATATAATCTGAGAAGCTGGACTACATGAAGAAGAATGTGACATCAAGATTAGAGGAAGACTTATTAACAACCTGTGATATGCAGATGCCACAACCTTGCTTGCTGAAAGTGAAGATGACTTGAAGCATTTACTGATGAAGATCAGACTACAGTCTTTAGTATAGATTACACCCCAAAAAAACAAAAATGAAAGTCCTTATAACTGGACCAATAAGCAACATAATGATATACAGACAAAAGACTGATATCAAGGATTTTATTTATTTAACTTTATTGTGCTTTAAGTGTAAGTTTACAGAACAGAGTTTGTTTTACATTCAACATTACATGTATATGTAGTTTCACTGCCCGTTTACCATATCCAACACTAACCCAATCTCCTCCCCTCCGGGCCCAGTAACCCCCCTCCCCATTGTGCCCCTCATAGTTACGCAATCCTGTGTTTCCTTCATTTCCTCAGTGCAAATGTTGCCCCTCTGGTGCCCCATGGTTGATTGGTCCAAGGGATGTATTTCCATAGAGCATGTGGGTGTGTCACCCTGGGTTGAGTGGTTTGTGTGTACATATTGTTTACTATTGGGCTGAGAGCCAGCCCCTGGGAGTGAGTTTTATTCTAGGCCCAGAATATATCCTAGGGCCATAGTATTGGGGATCTCACCAGACTCTGTCTGACCAGTAATTCTTGTCATTATTGAGTTTCATGTTTTTCCTCCCACTCTATCCAGGATCTTCAGATTTGATCCTTTCCTGAATGGTTGGTATTGGTAGTCAAGCACCATCTAGTTCTGGTCTGGAGGGCCATCGTGTCCTAGGGATGATTGCTTCCAAATGCCCTTGATTTTTTTGCACTATTCTTCACTTCCGACAATAGGAGACCATTAGCTGCCTTTTAGATGGCCGCTTGAAAGCTTTTAAGACCCCAGTCACTACTCATCAATGTAGGATGAGGAACAAGACTTTTATGTACTTTGTTCTATCAATTGAGTGTGGTGTCCCCCAGTATTATGGTCCTGAGATGGTAGATCTGTTGAATCTTTCTCTCACAGTGTCTGGCTGTCTGAGGGATTACTCTATGTCTATCTTCTGTTGTTTCTGTAAGGATGGTAGGTATTTTGTATCACTGGTATCTGTGCAAGATTAGCCTCTGCTGAATATGTCCTTGGTCTAGAGTATACTCCTGTTCACTGACCCCCATTTGATCTTCTCAGATGTTTATGTGTTTATCTGTAGCCTGGTGTTTGGTGCTAATGGTAATGCAGTATTGTGGGTATACTGGTTGGTATTAGCATCTGTCATCTATGTCTTTTGTGCCCTCCATTTTCCTAATGTTATCATGCTGGATCTTTTTATACCATCCCTCTCCTTACCTATGTCAGTGTGTGGCCCCCAACTAGCCCAAAATTAATCCCTCCTCTCCCTCCCCACCCCAGTAATCTACAAAGTGAGTTCTCTTTCTCAAGCAAACCCTTTTTGTCTTTTTACAGTAATAGACTCATACAGTATTTGTCCTGTGATTGATGTATTTCACTTAGCATAATGTTCTCCAGGCTCATCCACGCTGTGAGATGATTCATGTATCCTTCACTGTTCTTTAATGTAGCATAGTATTCTGTTGTGTGGATGTACCATAATTTGGTTATCCATTCATCCGTTGATGAACATTTAGGTTGTTTCCATCTCTTTGCTATAGTGAATGGTGCTGTGATGAACATAAGTGTGCTTATGTCTGTTTGTGCGCTGCCTCTCACCTCTTTAGGATATATTCTTCGTAATGGAATTGCTGGGTCAAATGGTATTTCTATTTCAGTTTTTTAAGGAAATGCCATACCATTTGCCACAATGGTTGTACCATTTTACTATACCACCAGCAGTGGAGTTCCAATCTCTCCACAACCTTGCCAGCATTTGTTATTTTCTGTCCTGTTGAACTTTGCTATTATTGCTGGGGTGAGATATCTCATCGTTGTTTTGATTTGCATCTCTCTAATGACTGAAGAGGGAGCTCTGGTAGAATAGTCCTTAAGGCATTTGACTGCTAACCAGAAGGCTGGTGGTTGAAACCCCCCAGCCACTCTTCGGAAGGAAGGTTGGGCAATCTACTTCTGTAGTGATAGTGCATTGGAAACCCAAGGAGGGGTCGCTATGAGTCAGGTCCACCTCAATGGCACATAACAACAACAACAACAATGACTAAAGATTGCGAACAATTCCTCATGTGTTTGCTGGCCTCCAGTATATCATCTTTAGTGAAGTATCTGTTCAAGTCTTTTGCCCATTTTTGAATTGGGTTGTTTGTCTTTTTGGTGTTGAGGTGTTGAAGTTTTTTTTACAGATTTTGGAGATAAGTCCTTTGTCTGATATGTCATAGGCAAATGTTTTCTCCCAATCTGTATGTTCTCTTTTTACCCTTTTGATGAAGTCTTTTGATGTGCATAAGAATTTAATTTTTGAAACAACCCAGTCATCTAGCTTCTCTTCTACCTCCTGTGCATTCTGGGCTATGTTTGATAGTCTATTTATGCTGTAATTAGGGCTTCTAGATTTGCCTCTATTTTATCTTTGATGAATTTTATAGTTTTGGGTTTTACATTTAAGTCTTTGATCCAGGTTTAGTTTGTTTTTGTGTATGGGGTGAGGTATGGGTCTTGTTTCATTTTTCTGCAAGTAGATATCCAGCTTTGCCAGAACCATTTGTTAAAGAGTCTGTTTCTTCCCCCATTTAATGGGTTTTGGACCTTTGTCAAAGATCAGGTGTCCATAGATGGATTGTGTTCTGGTTACCTAGTACTACTCTTACAAGAATATACCACAATTGGGATGGCCTTAACAAACAGGAGTTTATTCTCTTACAGTTTGGAGGTTTTAAGTCCAAGTTAAAAGTGCCAGGCTCTAGGGGCTGGGTGAAAGCCCCTCAACCCTGGTGTTTAGCTTTGCCTCTTGCTCCTCGCCCACTGGAGCTAGAGGCCTTTCTTCACTCAGACAGCTGTTGGCTCCTGAGACTGACAAACCCAAGGTTGACAAGTAAAAAGGCATAGTCCCGATGTTACTAAACCACATGACAGGCCATTAATTTAAGTCCATTGAAAGTCCGAAAGTCAGAAGAGCATGGCAGGCTGCCAAACAATGACATGGCTACATACAGGGTCCAAGCATGCCATAAGCTAGAGACTGTTCTCCAAGGCTTCCCCTTATATTCAGGAAGTAGACTACATCCCTAAAGCAGCTACACAGCTGCTCAGAGTAGATTCCCTCATGAAGCTATTTACTAGTCTCATCATGGGGAATACTATATCCAACTTCCCAGCCACTCAACCAGGCCCAGGCAAGTTGACACAGAGACTGAACTACCACAATTCCACCTCTTGTCAATTTGGAACCTGTACAGATCTTCATTGGGTGGCATCTGTATAGATCTCTTTCACTGGGTGACTCTAGTCCCCTAGTTCCTGAGTGGCAACCTCACCCCCTTTGCCTGGTATGCCCCATTCCTCTCCCTCTTGGGCATGGCAGCCCTGCCTCATCACTCTTGGGCAGCGGCTATGACTCCATCCCATTAGCTCACATGAATGAGCAGCCCCACATTCCAGACCCAAGTTGGTTAAGGTCTGGCTCTTTGAAACTTAGGGGGCTGTGGTGGTTCCACCCATAAAGGCCATGGTCGTACCCTTTGAGGCTGAGGCAGCTCTGCTTCCTGTTTCCTTGGTCTCTCTGTTTCTATCAATTAATGTTGAAGGCAACCCACGTCACAGGAAATCTTCCTGCCCTAAAAGCACTCAGCTTTCTTGCTTGGTAGGCTGCTGACCTGCTACTACATTTCATGCTGATCTCTTCTACCAATCAATGCTGAAGGCAACCCACTCTGCCAGTAAGCCACCTGTGCAATGGCATCCAGCTTTCTCCTCTGTGGGCTAGTAAGCTTCTTGCTTTTTAATGTAGGTCTCTGTGCTCTGCTCCTGCAGTCTCTCATGCTGGTCTCTTGGCTGTGCTCCTGCTGTCTCTCATGCTGTATGCAGGGTCTCTCTGCCAGGGTCTTGGGTCAAGGAAGCACTCCACTCCTGTTTCCACATTTTAGGCATCTGTCAGAGCAGCACGCACTCTCTTGGTACCATATTCTGTTCTGGTTACCTAGTGTCTCTCTGATAAGTATATACTACAAATGATGGCCCTAAAAAACAGGAGTTTCATCTCTTACAGTTTGGAGGCTCTAAGTTCAAGTTCAAAGTGCCAGGCTCTAGGGGCTGGGTGAAAGCCCCTCAACCTTGGGGTTCAGCTCTGCCTCCTGTTCCTGGTCCACTGGAGCTAGAGACCCTTCTTCACTCAGACAGCTGCTGGCTGCTGAAAATGACAAACCTAAGGTTGACAAGTAAAAAGGCACAGTCCCGATGTTACCAAACCACATGGCAGGCCATTAATTTACGTCCATTGAAAGTTCCAAGGTCAGCAAAGCATGGCAGGCTGCTGAACAATGACACAGCTACATGCAGGGTTCAAGCATGCTGTAAGCTAGAGACTGTTCCCCAAGGCTACCCCTTACATACAGGAAGGAGATCACATCCCTAAGGCAGCTACACAGCTGCTCACAGTAGATTCCACCATGGAGTTGATGACCAGTCTCATTATGGGGAATACTACATCCAACTGCCCAGCCACTCAACCCAGCCCAGCCAAGATAACACAAATGGGTCTCTTTCTGGACTTTTGATTCTGTTCCATTGGTCTAGCTGTCTATCATTGTACCAATACCATGCTCTTTTGACTACTGTGGCTGTGTAGTAGGTTTTAAAATCTGGGAGTGTGAGACCTCCCACTTTGTTCTTCTTCAGAAGTGCTCTGCTTACCCTAGGTCTCTTTCCTTTCCATATGAAGTTAGTAACCGGCTTTCGTATGTCCTTAAAAAATTTTGTTTGTATCTGAATTGTAATTGCATTAAATGTATAGATTGCTTTAGGTAATATTGACATTTTCACAATATTCTACCTATCCATGAATAATGCAGGTTCTTCCATTTATGTAGAGCTCTTGTCTCTTGCAGTTGTGTTTTATACTTTTCTTTGTATAGGTATTTTATGTCTCTAGTAAGGTTTATTCCTAGATATTTTATCTTTTTAGTAGCTATTGTAAATGGGAAGGAAGTTTGGGCAATCCTACTTCCGTAGTGATACTGTCTCGGAAACCCAAGGAGGGGTCGCTATGAGTCAGGGCCGACTCGACGGCACATAACAACAAATTGTAAATGGCATTGTTTCCTAAGGATTTCATTTTACTGCAATCTGAATTCAACACCCATTGAAGCAGGAGTCGAGAAATCAAATGATGTATGGCATTGGACAAATCTACTACAAAAGACCTCTTAAAGTGTCAAAAAGCAAAGATGTCACACTGAAGACTAAGGTGCACCTGACCCAAGCCACAGTATTCTCAATCAACCCATATGCAGCCAAAAGCTACACAATGATTAAGTAAGACCTAAGAAGAATTTGTGTATTTGAATTATGGAATTGGTGAAGAATACTGTATATACCATAGACTTATGTATTTGAATTATGGAATTGGTGAAGAATACTGTATATACCAAAAGAATTAACAAATTTGTCTTGGAAGAAGTACAGACAGAATACTCCTTAAAAGTGAAGTTCGTGAGATTTTTTTCTCACATAGTTGGATACATTATTAGGAGGAGCCAGTCTCTGGAGAAGGACATCATATTTGGTAAAGTTGAGGGTCATTGAAAAAGAGGAAGGCCCTCAAAAGATGGATTGACACTGTGGCTACAACAATGGGCTCAAACATAGCAATCGCTGTGAGGATGGATCAGGATTGGTCAGTGTTTCCTTCTGTTGTACATAGGGTCATTATAAGTCAGAGTTAACTTGATGGTATATAACAACAACAACAAAATGTATTTTTCCTATCATTCCAGAAATACTTTTACTTGAGACATGATGTCACCTTCATAATAAAATGAAACATTTATGTGATTCAATCACACATTTACAAAGAAAGATATATACATATATACCAAACCTGCACTGAATAGAGAGTAATATATATGCTTCTTAGAAAATATATATCTATAACGTCTTTTGATATTGGAAAAAGCACTCTACATTTATTGCGATATTATTGTTCTTGTTCTATTGAAACATAGTGAGTTTAGTAAGCTGGACAGACAGGAGTGCGTAGATAAAAGGACACAGGGAGGGTTGGTCACACAGCACAGAGGAAATGGGAGGAAAGCTTTTTATTGTTAGGATTGTAATTAGGGGCGTAAAACCAAATGTGAATGAACTGTTGAGAGTAAAATGAATCTGCTAA
>NW_006921940.1:3582259-3590868 GCF_000298275.1 Orycteropus afer afer | reverse complement strand
AAAATAATCTCTTCATAATCTAATAGCCCAGAAGTGAGAGGGCTATGGCTATCAGTATAGTTTCCTTCTGTTTTTATTTCCCAGCATGAAAAAGGAGTAAATAGAGATGAGAGATGTTGGGGCAAATAATCTTTAAGGAGGTATCCTAGAATTTACACACATTTCATTGTCAGGAAGCTAGTCACATTGCCACATCTAGCTGCACAGGAAGCTGAAAAATGAAGTCTTACAGATATTTGGAAACATTGTTGAATCTCTAGAGACATGCCTAATAAATAACTCAGAATTTAGCAATTATATTATTATCTCTCATACTTTCTGAGGATGAGGCATTCAGTATATGCTCAGCTGAGGGGTTCTTGACCAGTGTCTGTCTCATAGGCAGTTACAGTCAGAAGGTATCTGAGATTAGAGCAGAGATGTGGGGTGATGGAACAGCTGGTGGCTGATTGGGCATTTCTCTCTTATTATCGCAGATCATTTCCATATGAATCTCATTACATGAGTCAGTGTGCTTCCTCACAGAATGGCTGCCACTGGGCAGTTGACTTCCCTGCATGACAAGTCAGGGCTCTTTGGAAGAGTTTTTGACTGAATTAGGTAGAAACTACATTATCTTAAAAGTCACCTTAAGGAAACTTAAAAAGCCACTTAGTGTCATATACATTGTACTCAATTGTCTGATGCTGTCAAATCCTACAAGTCTCAAGGGCAGAGGACATAGAGTACACTTTTGGTAGAGCAGTATCAAAAATTGGAGTTCATGTTTTAAAATTGTAACACTTACTAAAATGGGGAGTGAGCAAACAGAGTTTTGGCAATACATAATTATCTCTTTTAAGGCACTTCTGGCCTACTGATCCCCACACACAGAGTACTTATACATACAGAGTACATATGTGCACACACACACACACACACATACACACATTTATACATTTCAGGAAGTTAACACAAGATCCAACTCATTTTCTGTATACAATTCAAAGCTCAAATTCCCAGGATAATGTTCCCTTTTATACATTATTTCAGAGATGAGTTACAAGGATTGGAGAATGTACAATATCAAAGACACACACACCAATGTTCATGGAAAATAAAGAACAAGAAAGCTTCAATAAATAAACTACTATTTGATAACATTCAATTGCTCATCACAGGGATCAAAATCTTAGTAGAAAACTCCTTCCCCTGGGAGAGAGTAAATTCCTTACTTATGCCTGTCTTGTCAGCCCTGGTTCTTCTTTCCAGCAGGAACTCTCTTTCCCATAGTCCTTGGCCCTCTTGCAGGTTATTATTTGTCCATTATACATAGTGATAACTTTTTCAATGGGTCTTAAAGAATATGTAGCTTTGATTGCCTGGTAGTCGCTTTGAAACAGGAACAATCATAAGTTTGTGGAGTTAAGCTTGCAAAGTTTTTGGCAACACACTTCCCTACAAAATTTAAGTCTCTGGCCTACTTTGCTTCCAGTTAGTTTTGTGTAAATAACCATCCTCCAAATTCTCTTTTGGTTCCAGCTCCTGAATTTATTGAATCTCCTCCTTTACTTCCATGACTTTGAGTTTAGTCTAGCATCCCCCTTTGCCTCATAACAGGTGCTTTCTTAAAATATCTGTAACTATGAGTTCTTATTTGGATGCAACATCCTTAATCTAATTTTTTTTTCTTCTAGCTTATGTTTCAGTAATATGTAATCTTAAATTTTATCATTTTGATAAAGAAGAAGTTGGCCATTCCAAACTAGTGAGGCTTCAAACTTCTGGACATTCACTGAATTTAAATTCCAGACCACTGGCAGATGAGACACCCACTTAGCAAAGTTCACTTCCCTTCCATCTCCATTGTAAGCTAGTCAATTTCAGTCTAATGTCTCTTTACTTGTATTTTACGAAAAGCAACAAGGAATCATCACAAACTAACATTCTATGGTTTCCCAACCAGTCCCTCTAAAGCTAAAACCTCAGTAGGCAATGATTCTGCCTTCTAGGTTATTTCTAGCCAGAGTTTTAGGAAATATTTAACCTTCATATTTAAAAAAAAAAAAAAAAAAGGGTCACCAGATTCCAAGATTCCAGGATTATAATAATATCTGCACCCTTTCCTATTATTGACCAAACACTAAGACAATACTTCATATTATAGTATAGATTTTTTTTTTCTTTTTTTTCGTCAGCAGTCCACTACCCAAAATATAATTTAACCAGTTATGTTTGGCACCAATGTGTTATTAAAAAAAAAAAAAAAATCCTTATAATACACTGACTTCAAAAAAAGAGAAGTTTGTTTCTTCCTTAAGTATCAAGTGAAAGGAATAGTCTAGAGATACGGATATTAAGGAGATGATTTAGAAGTTGTATTCATCATTTCTCCTCACTCTGCTTCTGCTATAATTTAATCATGTAGCTGTAGCAAGCTGCAAATTAGGCAGCCACTGTCCCAGCTAAATTTTTGTATTTTCAATTACAAAAGGAGAATAAATAATGGAACATAGATAATATTTTCCACCCTTACTCCAAGGTCATTGAGTCAATTTTGCTCATGGCAACCCTACAGAACAGAGTAGAACTGTCCTGTGGATTTCCCAATGCTGTAAATGTTTACAGAAGAAGATTGTCTCATCTATCTCCCTTGGAGTGGCTGGCGGATTCTAACCACCGACCTTTTGATTAGCAGCTGAATGCTTTAATTACTGCATCACCAGAGCTCCTAAAGTTTCTGGAACAGGCAAGATAGATAGATAGAGATAAATTGATATAGATATTTAGATATAAAAAGATAGATATAGCTAGATATAGATATATAACTATATATACATATATTGAAGAGCTTTGGTGGTACAGTGCCTAAGGCATTTGACTGCTAACCAGAAGCCTGGAGATTCAAGTCTACCAGTAGGTCTGCAGAAGGAAGATGGGTCAATCTACTTCCATAAAGATTTACTGCCTCCAAAACCCAATGGGGGCCATTATAAATCGGTATTGGCTTGATGGCAGTGAGTTTTTGGTTATATATATATATGTACATATACATATATATTTGTATATCTATCTAGACAGACACATAGATATCTATCTATCTATATATCTATGCTCTTTTCTCTTTTTTTTTTGATAAATGACACTAAAATGGAAGTGGAAAATTAAGCAGATGAGGATAATTTTAGAATTTCTGAAAACAAAGGGCAATAGAGTTGGGGATGTATTGGAAAGATAATTTTTCTTAAAAGATATTTAGATTTATAAAATATTTTTTATAGATATGCTTACAAAAATAAACCAATAATAACTAAAGGTACAAAACACATATATTTATATCTCACAATTCATAACACTATAAACTATGATAATGATATTTCAAATAAGTAGTGAAAAGAGTTATATTAAATATTCATCAAAAAATGAAATGTGAAAAATAAAACTATAGAAGTTCTAGAAGAATGGGTAGTTGTTTACTTGTACAGTCATGGACCAACTTTCTAAAGGTGGTAACAAAGATAGAAACCACACAGGACAATTTTGATATAAGTTATTGACAACTTTGGCAGGTAACAAAGACACCAGAAACTTTACTAAAATGCAGATAAGAAGTAGGGAAATATGTGCGATTTATAAAATGTACAAAGATTAATATCTTGAAAGAATGCAAAGTTATTACAAATGAACTAGGTAAAGATCAACACTCTTAGGGGACAATGGTCAAGAAGAGAACATGATAAAAGTCACAAAAGAACAAGTACAAGTTTCTAGAAACTCAGAAACATGCTACCTGCGGTATAGTAAATTACTTAGTGTGACTTTTCTACCCATAAGTCTTTGTAAACTCCAAGGTGGGAATTGTTATTAGCAACTGAGGAGATCCTGATTGCTAAAGTCGCCCACCTGGAGTATTTCTGTTGGGAGTGGCACAAAACAATGTACTGGGAGGTTCCCACTCTCTCTCAGGTGCTTTGAGTTATGATGCTGTGATTGGCTAGTTTGGTCAGTCTGCCAGGCTCAAAAGGAGGCCTCCTAGAGGCAGAACTCTCTCTGACTGCTGGTTGAGGAGGACGTGCTGCTGCAAGAGACACATACCCCAGAAAGAGACATGTGCTGCTGGGAAAGAGGCACAAGGGACACACAACACGGAGTGAGATGCTGAGGGACCAGCACTGCTGGGAAAGAGACTGTGAGAGACTGTTGGCTGAGGGAGGTGGGCTGGGAGAGAGATTGAGCATTTTTCCTGAACTTGAATTGTAGCCCGTGGTGCTTCCCTAATAAACCCCATAATCTGTGAGCTCTGTGTGCCACTGTAGTGAATTATCGAACCCAGGAGAGAGGTAGTGGGTGCTTTGGGAGGAACAGTTGGAGAAAGGGCTGGAGGGAGGCAGCATGTCTAGCCTTGCAGTAATAGGCCTTGGGTTACTGCTGGTAATCTTATCTTCCTCTTGTGGGATTAGAGGAGGTCAGAACATGTGGCCTCCTTACCGTTTTTGCACTAATCTTTTCTAATTATCATAGAAACAATACAATGAGAGTATTTTTCAACTGTCAAGGGGTAACTAATTAAATTCTTAATATGGCAAGTTAATGTCGAAATGAGAACAGTCATGCACTGCTAAAGGTAGTTTAATGTTACAAATTATGGAGATTAGCGTGATAACATATTTAAAAATCTTTAAGATACTCAGAAGACCCTTTACTCAGAAAATAAATTTCTTGAAGAGTTACATAAATAAATAAAATTGTGCAAATTTATAAAAACAACACGTGAGCATGTTCATCAGACTGCTTTTTACAATAACAAAATACTGCAACTTCCTAAGAGTCATTCAAGGAAGATACATATGTGGTACACTCATACAATGACATTTTGAGCAGCAATGCAACTTTATGCAACATGTGCATATTCATTCACACAGAACAGGACTAATGACTTTTAGTCACAATTGATGACTATACGTGCGGACATCACCAGATGGAACACAAAGGAATTAAATCGATTACATCTCCGGAAAGAGATGAAAAAAACCTCAATATCATCAATCAGAACAAGGCCCAGGGCCAACGGTGGAATAGACCATAAATTGCTCATCAGCAGGTTCAAGTTAAAGCTGAAGAAAATAAAACAAGTCCATGGGAGCAAAAATACAACCTTGAGTATATCCCACCTGAAGTTAAAGACCATCTCAACAATAGATTTGACACATTGAACAGCGATGACCAGAGGAGTTGTGGGATGATATTAAGTATATTATACTTGAACAAAGCAAAAAGCTGACCTTCTAGTTAGCAGTCAAGTCTTTTATCTACTGCACCACCAGGGATCCTTAGACAAATACTAGTGATTTTAAATAAAAAAAAGACACCTTTTTTAAATGTGTGTGTGTGTGTATATATATATATGTACACACACACACACACACATATATACATATATATATATATATATATAGAAAATATATCTTTATAATTATTTTCACTAAAATGACAAATATTTGTGAAAGTTTATGAATTAGTGAAGGAGCTCTCATGCTGCAGTGGCTAAGTCCTCAGCTGTTATCAAAAAGAGTCAGGGGTTTAAACCCACCTGATGCTCTGAGTGAGAAAGAGGAGGCAATCTGTTTCCGTAAAGATTACAACCTTGGAAATGCTATGGGGTAATTCTCCCCTTCTGTAGGCTCATTATGAGTCAGACATGACTCAATGACATACTGCAACAAGAAGAACATGGATTAGAGAAAAAATAATTAAATGCAGTTAATTAGCTGAACCATAATAATAAAATACTCTTGTGAATGAATAGTCTGTTGTAAACAATCGACTATGTAACTAGAAATTATTTGGAAGGGGGTCTTCTTGCTACAGCTGACAGTTTTAGTGAGATTTTATATAATTGCCCTATATTAGTTAAATTTGCATCTGAATAAAAATGAAATCAAGAAGCATAGAAATGAATAGTATAGTCGGCCCTGCCTGGACAGCAGGTTCCACCAACAGTAGATAGAAAATGTTCTAAAACAAAAAGCAATTAAGTGGTCATTGCAATCCCTCAAAGGCTAAGTGCTATTTGCATAGCATTTATATTGTAATCTAAAGATGACTTAAAGTATACAGCAGTGTATTGGTAGGATATATGCAAATACTACACCATCCATGGTTGAAAGACGTAAATATCCATGGTTTTTGTATCAGAAGGATCCTGGAAACCCACCCCAGTAGATACCGATGGATGACTGTACTCTCATTTTCACTTACTTTATAATATATATTTTATTTGCTTTTAGTTTTCAGTCTGAAAGGAAAAATTTTAACATTCAGAAATCAGATATATGACTGTGTGTCTGAGTTTTAAGTTGATACAAATATTAAGTGAATTTATTTTTCAATATAATCCAAGACTTCTGCCATCACTCTATACTCAAAACAAACCCATGCTGACTCATAACAACTCCCACAGGGTTTCCAAGGCTGTAAATCTTTACAGAAGCAGACTACCTTGTCTTTCTCCCACAGAGCAGCTCCTGGGTTCCAACTGCTGACCTTTCGGTTACTAGACACATGCTTTACCCACTATACTGCCAGAGCTCCCTCCACTACTCTATAGTTAGGCTGAAATGAACTCTCATCATTCTACTCTGTTATCCTTGTTATCAATTTGTAATGCCCAAGGTAAGTCATCTAGTTAAATAAAAGCTTGATAACCTAATGTAACAAGCTTGAACATCAGAAATCAGCTACAATCTTTTATGTGACAATTGACTCACAAATGTCTGCCTGGGCAGATGGTGTTGGTTTTAAAAGAAAGACATAGTTTGCCTGGAGAATTTCAGAGGAATCTGGGCATCATTTTCCAACTCTGGTAAAGGAGAAAGGTGTCATTTCCATGACAGCCCCAGTGGTTTCCCTGTTACTGCTTGCATGACAGATGCCATGAGCAGATTGATGTGTAAAGGGAGGTGAGGTACAAGAAAATCATACATTAAAACTCATTATTGGAAGATAGACATGCTCTGCTGGGAGCCACTCAGAAGCATTTTTTGATGTATGGAGAATGTTTAACATTCCTAATAGATGTGCTTTCTAATGTGCTGGGACTGGATTTACATATGCTGTGCTTGCCTAAATGGAAAGGAAAGTACACTGGCTCAATGGCAAGGAGATCTCCTTAAATGCACAGCAGAAGAGAATCAATCTTTTTTTTTTTTTTAATTTTTTATTGTGATTTGGGTGAAATTTGACATAGCAGATTAATTTTTATATTAACAGTTTATACAATTTTTTTTTTGTGTGTGTGTGACACTGATTACGATCTCCACAATGTAACAGCTCTTTTCCCATTTCCACCCTGTGGTTATCCTTTCCTTGTGTCCTTCTAGCCTATGTATTCCTTCCTTCTGGAATTTCTCTCTGTGCAAATGCTGCCCTTCTGATTGATCTACCATGACTGACAGTTCTAAAGTGTGGTTGTCAGCTTGTAGTCCTACCTATTATGTGGCTGAAAGTTAGCCATGAGAGTGAGTCCAATACCAGGCCCAAAGGGTGACTAGGGGCCATTGTCTTGGTGATGGTGGGGTTACACCAATCTCTCTTCTTTAATCCTCATCTTTATATATATATATATATACACACACACACACACACACACACACACACATACATATATATTAATCTTTTTTACCTTTTGTTCCATATTTTTCTCCCACTCTATCCAGGATCTCCAATTTTGACCCCTTTCTGATGGAGATAGATATGCCAGACACCAACTAGTTCTTAGTCCTTCTGGTCTCAGAATTGGATAGACTGAGGTTCTCATGGTCCATTAGTCTTTTGGATGAATTGTTTTCATGTATCTTTGATTTGTTTTGCTCTTCTTTGTTCCGGATGAGGAGAGACCAATAGGTGCATATTAAGATACCTTACATAGCTTTAAGACTGTAGTCACTACTCACCAAAGCAGGATGTTGAACAAGATTTTTGTATATTATGTTCTGGCAATTGTGCTTGATATCTCCCACCACCATTGTCCTAAGACTTCAGGCCCAGCACCTCATTCCCTCAAGGTATTTGGTTATGGCTAATAAGTTATTGTAACTCTGTCTCCTAGAGAATTGAGTCAATCTTAAATACAACTTTCAACATAAATTACACTGTATTGTTTTATTTCTTTATATTCTTGTAAGCAAAATATATTTATAGATAAAAATAAATTTCATGACAAATATCCTCTTGACTCGTTCCTTGATGTCATTCTGATATCTTTTCCCTTGAGCTCACCTTTATATATGCATTGACCAACTCCTTTGTGGCTTCATTTCCTTCCATATCCTCCAGCTAAAACACCATGGCTTTACTTTCTTGCTCCTCTGAGAGCCCACCCGCTGCCATTGAGTTCATTCCAACTCATCATAACATTATAGGACAGAGTAGAACTGCTCCATAGGGTTTCCAAGGCTGCAAATCTTCATGCAAGCAGACTGCCTCATCTTTCTCCAGTGGAGCAGCTGGTGCATTTGAAATGCTGACTTTTTGGTTAGCAGTCAAATGCCTTAACTGCAGAAAATCCTCACTTGGGTCTGTGAAACTAAACACTAACCATGGAGATATCCAGCACTGGCAAGAACAATTAA
>NW_006921940.1:3577192-3581727 GCF_000298275.1 Orycteropus afer afer | reverse complement strand
TTTTCATCTACTTCAGTTTTTATCATTTTGTCCCAAATTATGGGGGAATATCTGATCATCAGTTTGTAATACAGAAATACTACTTTGTGCTAAAGTTGTTGGATCATTGAGTAAGGCTGTTTTAAGAATATTTTCTTTGCTGGGGGAAGGCTGATGATTGCTAACTATTACCTTGAAAATAGATTGATACACTTATAAATGTATGAATATCAGATACCGATATGTTGCTAGAATGAGTAATGTCATTCACAACTTGGACCAAGTTCCTCAACACTAATAGTGATACAGTAAAGTCAATCATGATAAGCACTGTTTAAAAGCTAAGTGTCATGCTTAAAGTCAATTTAGCACTCCATAGGAAAGGTAATCACAGGTGGCAGGCCAGCAGTCGGTGGTCATGAGCTTATAGCCTCTGCAAACTGCTCAAGAGAGAACTCAGAAAAGTCACGGCATTTTCCATGCACAAAATGCCAGAGCTAATTTGTCTACACAGCACATAAATATCCTCCATTATTCACAAAAAATGAACCTCCTGTGAAGAGTTTCTACACATTATTTATAGTAATGGATCAACTACAATCTAAGATTGACAAAAGTTAAATGCTGATGCACCATAACGGCATAAAACGATCTTCATTTTCAGTTTCCTCTTCAACTTCCTTTCATTCTGAATACTATTCTCCTTAGCAGAGAAAATGAAAGCCAAATTGAGCTTGCTTATTTCTCTGTCCTCCATTATCTTTTAACATCACCACACTTTCTCCAGGCAGTAGATGCACCAGTTCTAAGTAATCATCTTAACTCTGTGCCTTAACTGAAAACTGGCTCCCCTTCCCCATTTTCAAAACATTATTTCTCTTAGTTCTGCATGGTAGAGGCAATTTATAATCCTTCACCTCGTGGGCCACATTCCACAAATCATGTCACACTTCTCATCACTGCCCACTGTGACTTCCAGACCATTAATTTCCACTAATAGAAACTGCTTTACTTCCAAGGTTCATTTCATCTAGCTATAACACCCTTATTGCTATTATTTATAAATATTTTCACTATTTCCTTGTTGTTGCAGTTTTGTACATGGCTAAATTTCTGAGGGTAACCATGTGTTTAATCCAGTAATGCTAAGTTCTTTGACTTCTCAACACCAATTACCTCCCATTAATCAACTCCAGTCATCTGTTCCATTGTCCTCACCTTGGGCACTGTTAACCCTTAGAATTACTTCCACTTGAATTATTATATGACAACGTCTGACCACTGTTTCTTACCTTCATTTTTATTGCCTCACTCTTATATACCCATTACTTGATGTCATTCTGATAGTTTGTCCTTGAGCTCAGTGTTATATCTGCATTAATCACCTCCTTCATGGCTTCATTTTTTTTTTCAGATCTTCCAACTAAGATCCCTCTTCCTTACTTCCTTATTTTTCTGAAACAGCTACACTAAAAAAACTCACCATTTCCCATCTTCTGTCATATATCTATCAGCAGTCATGGGCCAATGGCAGGTTTATTGCCTTCCATGTGGGAAGCCTGGGTTTGATTCCAATATGCCTCATGGCAGCCACTATCAATCTTTCAGTGACAGGGTGTGTCTTGCTATGCAGGTTTCAGTGGAGCATCTAGGCTAAGATGAACTATGAAGAAAGGCCTGGTGATCCACATCCAAAAATCAGCTAAGGAAAGCCTTATATGTTACAATGATTCACACTGAAACCAACCGTGGGGCTAGTCAGTATTTCATTCACTGTGCATGGGGTCACCATGAGTCATGGAACAACTCAACAGCTGACTAGACGACAGCTAAAAACAAGTCATTTACATGGATAGTTGAACGTCCGTCTATGAAATCACATAACCATACATTTTGGTGCAAGTAAACTTAAATAATTTCAATTTCTCTTTGGTCCACATCATTGTAAAGTTATTATAAATCAACCCACTATATTTACTACAATAGCTTTTTGAGGGTATTTCGATCAAAAGTGACAGAAAAAGATATTGAATGGCTCACGTATTTGAAAAATCTGATTAGGAATCTCAACCTTTATCATCTATGAGAATTCTCTTTCAGGGTTTGTTAAAATAAAAATAATGAGTGTGCCCCACTCCTGCATTTCTGGTTCAGAGGTCTAGGATGGTGCCTGATAATCTGCATTTCCCAGGTATGGGGACCACATTTTGAGACTCAGTAGTCTAAGAATAGAATTTTCTTCAAACATGTTTGGATAGAGTTGTCAATGATATCCTAAGAATATATCTATTCTCTTTCTCTCTCTCTCCCTATTGTTTTCCATGTTGGCTTCATTCTTTAGGAAATTCTTAATGGCACCAATATGACAAAAATGGCACCAACCAGCTTCATGATTAAATATCCTTTTTCACTTTTATCCTCAGAGGAAAAAAGACCATCTTTTCCCATAACTCTTAGCCCCACTTAAACCAAACAGGCTAAGTTATATTACTACGGAACAGGAAAGAGAGAGCCAACAAGAGGAAGATGGTTGAGTTTTTGCAGCTCTGCTGGCATAGTGCCTAAGGCATTTGACTGCTACCAGAAGGCTGGTGGTTCAAACTCACCAGCCACTCCTTGGAAGGAAGGCTGCACAATCCACTTCTGTAGTGATATCATCTTGGAAACCCAAGGAGAGGTCGCTATGAGTCAGACTTGACTTGACGACAGTGAGTTTGGTTTTTGGTACAGTGTGTAACACTCACTCTCTCACTTAACAACTTTGGAATTCCTGAGTGGAGCAAATGGCTACGCCCTGAATGACTAACCAAAAAGCTGGAAGTCCAAACTCACCAGAGGCACCTTAGAAGACAGATCTGGCAATATACTTCTGAAATGTCACAGATTTGAAAACCCTATGAAGCAGTTTTACCCTGTACACATAGGTCATCAGGGGCTGGACTTTTTGACTCCGGACTAACTACCACAACAGTGTGTTTTACATCTCTTTACCATTATTTCAGAACACTCCTTCATTGCTTCCTCTTCTCTTTTAGAAAATTGTTTTAATGAAAAATTTAAAGAGACGGCTGAGGTTATAAAGCAAGATGTCATTCACGTGTTAACCCAAACATGTAATAAACATATATATGCTTGCTACTTGCATGATTCAATAATATCAACAATAAAATAAATACATAAATAAATAAAAAAGAAAAGAATATATAGGGCAACAGTATGTGTGGGAGAATGGGGAGAAAAAAAGATACTAAGGAAATTGGAGAGGAAAAGAATAGAAAAGTCTACGGTGGGAAGCAAAACAAAACAAAACTAAAAAGCTGAGATACTTTCTCTGGAGTCAGGAAATTTTTGGGTTTCATGATACATCCTCACCTATTTTATTTCAATTTGTGAGAAAAATGTTTCCTTTTTGTAAGGATAACACCATGAAAAGATCTCTTGTTTCTATGGGAATTTCATTAATCAAATTTTCTTCTTATTTATCTACTTATAACTCTCATTGTCTCACTTGAACAACTTTTAATAAGTCTATAAATTCAGTCAGATCTATCTAATTTACTATGAGTGATTGTCCATTTATGAATTCAACCAGAAATTAGCTTACACTGTACTTTCTTTTTCAAAACAAAACATCATATGGATATTTACATGGCAATAAATTTTCATTTATTTCATTGTTTTAAAGGCCAAACACTATTCCACTTTATAAATTACAACATAAATTACTTACATGTTTCCTGGTTGTTGAATATTTTGGTTGTTTTCAGAGTTTTGCTTTTATAAACAATGGCACAAAAGGCATCCTTTTTTATCTTTCCATATTTGTCTGATTAGTACCATAGCTTATCATAGCATAAAATTTCAGATGTGGAATTGCTGGGTCAAAAGATTCACATTTTTAAGCCTTTCACTCACATGCCCTCTGAAACAAGTATGCTGTTCCATCTGAAGCTAGAGTGCACATAGTCTCACTTATCTGCTCACACTCAATATTACCATTCTTTAAATATTCTTTCATCTGTAATGTATCCTTTTTTGTTTATTTATTTTGGAAATATTTGATCACTATTGAGTTGGTAACATTTTCTGAATGTCTCCTTGCCATTTATGTTTCTGCTTTGTTCTTTCTTTCAGTTGGAATAATTCAAATAACAGTAATTGTTAACATTTGTTGGACCTATAATGTGCAAGGTTTATCCTAAAAATTTTAGAAGGATTATTTCTTTTAATCATCATAATAATCTTATGAACACATAGTCTATTTATCTTGATTTTACAGCTGGAGAATAGTAAAATTAATTTATTGTCCAATGTTATACTTTTCATAGGAAACAAAGTCAGAAACTGAATACAGGTCTCTCTGAGGTAAAAAACCTATATCCCTAATAATTCTCTTCATTTTTTAATTCCATAACTTCCTACCCACTATTACTCCTTTCTTCAAACCAAAAACCAAGCTCACTGTCATTGAGTTGACTCTGACTCATAGCAACCCTTACTGGGTTTCCAAGACTGTAAATGTTTACAGAAGCAGACTTCCTCATCTTTCTTTCATG
>NW_006921940.1:3573428-3576968 GCF_000298275.1 Orycteropus afer afer | reverse complement strand
TTTTGCCAAAGGAAAAAAAAAAAAAAAAAAGAGGTCAAAGTATAAAACAAAATTCATCATAATTTTAAAGCACCAACTGAATTTATGTTTATAGTTTTCATAGTCCTTCCCATCTTTTAAAAAGGAAGAGTTTTGATATAGTTTTGAAATAACTTAGAATTGAGAACAATTAAAATTGGAAGAAATCAAAAGTATTTAAAAAACAATTACACCAAGATTATGAAGTGGAATTTGACTAATTATTAAGCAAAAGTGTCTTTTTCCCTGTATTCATTTCTGGACCGATATTGAAATAATCTAACATTTGTAAAAATCTGTCATCAAAATATCATTTTTCATTTGAAATAGTGTATTATTTATCATAACAAAGGTTTTTTAAACATAATTACACATAAATTACATGTACATAATTATACATAAATTACAAAATTTATTTACACAAAATAAAGGTATTTATTATTTATCATTAATTAGGTTTTCTGCTGCTAATAGAAATGTCAGTGGTTTGAATTCACTAGTGGCTCTGTGGGAACAAAAGACCAGGTGATCTGCTTCCATAAAAACTACAGCCTAGGAAACCCTATGGTTGTCCTATGTGGTGACTGAGTTAGAGTTACTCAAAGGCACATGACAACAAAAATCTTTAGCAATAGAATCCAAACCCACTGCTACCGAGTTGATTCCAATTCATAGCAACCATATGGGACAGAGTAGAACTGCTCCATAAGGTTTCCAAGACTATATATCTTTATAGAAGTAGACTAGCCTCATCTTTCCTCCATGGAGTGGCTGGTGATGTCAAACCACCAACCTGTTGGTTAGCAGTCAAATGCTTTCATCACTGTACCACCAGAGATCCTTAGCAACAGAATCAGGGAAACAGAAAACTTCTTTTACCTACACACTCCTGTACTATTAATGGTTTATTATAATACACATATTATTTGTAGAAAATATTTTAAAGATTAGTAAGTCTACTGAAATGGGCAGAAAAATTTGAAACGAGACTTTTGAAACTGAAGATAAATGTTAACAATTACAATTCTAATGGATAAAATACCTGTCATCTTCAAAATACCCTCAAAGTATTTTACCCTCCTGTATAATTCCTCACAATAGTTCTAATTTTCATTTCAGTTTACAAAGTGCTAAGAATTATCTAAACTTACAAGTCACTAGATACTTAAACTTTTGCCAAAAATTTTCACAAATTCTAATTTCATTCAGAAGACACAGTAAGGAAAGAAGAAAACTATGCTACAATTCTTTCAGGAACTCTGATAGCATAGTGCCTGAGACATTTGACTGCTAAACAGAAAGCTGACAGTTCAAATCCACCAGCCACTCCTTGGAAGGAAGTTCGGGCAATCTACCTCCGTAATGATACTGCCTTGGAAACTCAAAAAGAGGTTGCTATGCCTCGGGACTGACTTGATAGCAGTGACTTCACCCATGACAACTGTAACTTATACACAGAACCATCTAGAAGTGAACAAAAAGCTGCTGTTTTCCTAGCCTTAAATCTTTAACTTATGCTAAAATTGACAATAAAACTAACCACATATAAAATGACCACCACATGTTTAAATAATACCAGCTAATTAATGCTAAGCTCTATAAAATAAAGAGGTGACTGAGTTTAAATCTTTCAGTACTTAATGAAATTCAAATTGAGGAGAAGTTAGATAATATTGTTGAGTAACATGGTGTAATGTTTGAAGAGTTTTGTATGGAATTAAAATTAGCATGAACACTGTATTCTCATAACTTTCATAATTCTACAATCAAAAAATGAAAAGAATGTGGAATGTTTTCCTTTGAAAGTTTAGCCACATTTGCATTGAACTTAATAAAGTTTCCACTTAAGAACAGAAATATTTTGTAATAAAAATATTAAATGTTTACCAGTTGACAGTGGTAGAGGTACTAGTGCATTCAAGATAAGTACTGTTGTTTCAATACCATGATGTGGTGGCCCTGGGTTACATATTGTCAAATAATTTGTAATTCAGGAAATAAATGAGAAGAGAGGGGAGAGGAAGGGGATGATAATAAAATTATCATCATAATTAGCATAAGTTAGTACATGGAACATTTCTCAGTGATAACACAGTGATGTGTTATTATTAGAATTACTCAATTTAAGCACTGCCAATGTGAGCAAGTAATTCAAGAAGTTGTACTACATGAAGTAGAACATAGCATCAGGATTGGAGAAAGATTCACTAACAACCTGTGATATACAGATGACACAACATTGCTTGCTGAAAGCAAACAGGACTTGGATCACTTAATGATGATCAAAGATGACAGCCTTCAATATGGATTACATTTCAACATAAACAAAACAAATATTCTCACAACTGGACCAATAAGCAACATCCTGATAAACAGAGAAAATGTCAAAGTGGTGAAGGATTTCATGTTCTTGATCCTCAATCAACACCCATGGAAACTGCAATTAAAAAAAAATAAATAAATATTTTGCTGCATTTGACAAATCTGTGAAAGATCTCTTTAAAGGTTTAGAAAGCAAAGATATCATTTTGAAGACTTATGTGTGCTTGACCCAAGCCATGGTATTTCTATTACCTCATACTCATGCAAAAGGTGGATAATGAATAAGGAAGACAGAAAAAGAATTGATGCCTTTGAATAAAAGTGTTGGTGAAGAATATTAAATGTTCCATGGACAGCAATAAAAATGGACAAGTCTGTCTTGGAAGAAGTACAGCCAGAATGTTCCTCAGAAGCAAGCACATTAACATACTATGCTTTGGACATGTTGTCCAGAGGAATTAGTTCCTGGAGAAGAACATCATGCTTGGTAAAGTAGAGAGTCAATGAAGAGGAAGACCCTCAATGAGATGGATTGATACAGTGGCTGCAACGATAGTCTCAAACATAACAAGAATTGTAAGGGTACACCAGACTGGGCAGTGATGTACGTAGGCAGTGTTATTCTGTCGTACATAGGATTGCTAGGAGTTGGAACTGACTAGATGGAACTGAAAAACAATAACAATGTGATTTCATGCATGCAACCAGAGAACTAGACATAGTCTTATTCATGTTAAACACTGTTAACTCTGATGATTTCAGGGTCTGTGCATAGGTGAGGCTGAACAGACATGAATGGAAAGTACAGAAGTCCTGGTTACAGCTGTAGTTACATTACTAAGTAGAGCCACTTTAAAAATTGCCCAGATACTGCTCAACCATTTTCTCAGCATCTTAAGTTTCTCCATTTGAATTCACCTACATGGTTAGGTCCTGTGAGATACAGTTAGATGTGAAATGTGATTGAGAGTCTACGGAAGTGTTCTGGAAAAAAAAAAAAGTTGTGAAAATTAAAAAAAAAAAAAAGTATTCTATTTAATAAAGTCACAACATCAAAAGAAAAGACATTGTAGACCCTTCTGTTCAGCCGTGATGGTAAAATGACTTCTTGTCAAGGAAATAGAGCAACTCAAAATAGGTAACAGTTATACTTACAATGTTTGCTGGATCCAATACACATAAAATGATAATGGAAATAGT
>NW_006921940.1:3570133-3570823 GCF_000298275.1 Orycteropus afer afer | reverse complement strand
CCTTGCCCCTTGTCAGCCCCATTATACACCTGGGAATTCAGATCATACACATAAAGTTATTGGACCACTGTCTGACAACCCTATACATGTTCTTGTTGCACTCTCCACTTCATATACCATGTTTCCCTTCACTGACCACGCTGTACTATATGTGCAAAAGGGTTCATCTTTGTTGTCTGTACTTCCCACGTAACTCTCTCTGTCTTTCTTTTCCTTGATGCCACTATATTGATCACTCACACTTAGGACATTGCCCTTTTCTTCATCCAAATCAAAACTTATCTCTATTTATTTCACAGTATTCCCTCTCCTCCCTTCCAACACATGGTAACCAGCAAAGAAAATGACCTTCCATAGATAAATGTTTCCTTGACTATTACAATAATGGACTAATACAATATCTGTCCTTTTGTGATTGACTTATTTCACTCAGCATAATGTCCTCCAGTTACATCCATGTTCTGTGGTGTTTTGCAAATTCTACTTTATTCTTTAGGGTTGCATAGTATTCCATTGTGTGTATGTACCATAGTTTGGATATCCATTCCTCAGCTGATGGACATGTAGGGTTTTTCCATCTTTTGGCTATTGTAAATAGTTCTGTGATTAACATGGGTGTGCATATGTCCGTTCTTGTCATGGCTCTCACTTCTTTAGGGTATATACCTAGTAATGGAATGGTTGGGTCAT
>NW_006921940.1:3547885-3553589 GCF_000298275.1 Orycteropus afer afer | reverse complement strand
TTGGGTTGCTCTGCTGTTTTCTTTGTGATGGTGGAATCACTGTGTGTAGAGTGGATATGTGTGTCTGTTTTTTATAAAGGAGGTTTAGAGTTCAAAGCAGGAGGTTTTATGGTAATTGGCTAAATATGGTTTCTTCTATTGAATAAGTGAAGTTATTGGCAGAGAAGGTGGAAGCAGAAGAAGGAATGCTTGGTGTTGTTAGGGTCAGTTTCTAGGGCTTCGAGCAGGCTATTATTGATGACGTATTTATTTGCAAGACCGTGCTCAACTTCAGGAAAGATTCCTATTGTTAGAGGGTTGCAAATTTCCCCCAATTTCAGGCACACTCAAAGATCCCTCCTCTGCAGCCCCACAGCTCCAAAGAATGGCTCCAAGGTAAAATTCCAGGACCGCAATCAGCTGTGTTTTCTTCGCTCTCCCTGCTCCGTCTGACCGTGGTGTTCACACAATTCTGCCAGACCACTAATGACCAGTTCTGGAGTTTGTCTGTGATACTGCCCACCTTTGGTGTCAAAGATGTGTGTAATTTCAGCTGTGTTGGAGTCAGGGGAGTACCTGCTAGTAACCTGCAGTCCCGATATCCATGGCAAAGGAAAGCACTGTGTCTCCCAGTCTGACCAAGCCCACTCTGTGACTCCCTGGGAGAGAAGGGAGCTAGCCTTCATGGTGCAACAGTGAGTTCTCTGCCTGAATCTCAGTGGTGTTGCCTGTGCCTGCCTGCACCAAGACAACCCAAATTACCAACAATATCAGCTGCTGAAGGCAGATCTCTGTCACTGCCCAGTGGAATATTGGAGTGGTCACTGGTATGCTGCTATAAGGTGACTTCTTTCTTGGCTCGAGGATCTCTGGTGGCCGCCCTCACCCGGCAGACAGCAACTGCCCCAGGGAAGATTCCAATGGCCTCTCTAGGGTGCCCATCCATCCTCCACCAGTAGCTCTTTCCTAAATAATCTCCCTGTGCCTTTCCTCTAATTCTGCTCTTCTGTGTTTGGTGTACTCTGATTCAGTGAGGTGTTCAGAGCAGCAAAGTTCCTAATTCAAACCATTGTAGCTAGTTTTCCAAGTCCTTAGATACCAGAGGGAAAAAAAGCCTGCTGCTCACTGGCGATACTCCATTTTGAATCCGGGTTTGGTTGGTTTTAGTCTGAGCAATTTAAGTGAAAACATCTAATATCTAACAGGGAAACAGTTTATTATTTCTTAAATCAACTACTAAAAGTTTATTCAGATACCTGTGCTAAGAGTAAATAGCTACTTTCTATGTAGCTTATAAATCTATGCATTGTCAGACAAAGCACTGTAGACTCTGATATTGTGGTCAGATTTAGTGACTCTTCATTGTACATTTAAGAAAAGAATAATAAAAAATTTAGTTCGTTCTGAAAAAAAAAAAAAAATCAGGCAATTTGCCAGAGAATTGTTAAGTCTGGAACGTATAGCCTTATTTTCTTTAGATTTCTTTTTTGGCTGCATTGTGATAGCTTAGGAAATTACTGGGTAAATTTGTAGTTATTGCTAGTTGGTATTGAATCAGTTCTGACTCATAATGACCCTATGTGCAACAGAACTAAACACTACTCAGTCTTGTGCCATCATCACAATTGTTATTATGTTTGAGCTCCTTGCTTTAGGCACTGTGTCAATCCAGCTCACTAAGGGTTTTCTTGGTTCTCTAGTGCTGCTATAACAAAGGTACCATAAATGGGTGGCTTTAACAAACAGACATCTACTCTCTTACAGTTTTGGAGGCTAGAAGGCCGAATTCAGAGTGCAGGTTCTAAGAGCTGTGTGAAGGCCCCTCAACCTTAGGCTTTAGCTCTCCTCTTTGATCCAGGCCCACTGCGGTAAGCTAGAGGCTTCTTCTGACTCAGGCAGCTGTAAGCTGCTGAGGCTGATGAACCCAAGGTCAGCAAGTAAATTGGCACAATCTCAACAAAGATCATCAGGCAACTTGGTCGAACACAGAATCCAAAATATACCAAAGACTAGTTACCTTTCTCAAAATTTCTCCTTATATATTGGTAACAGGGCACATCCTGAAGGTAGCTACTTAGCTGTTCACAGCAGATTCCACCGTGGAGGTGATTCCAATCTCATCATGAGGAATAACTACATCCAGCTGCCCAGCCAATCTAAATCATGGCCCAGACAAGTTGACACACAACCTTAACTACCACAAGGGTTTCTTCTTTTTCACTGACCCCCCTACTTTATGCAGCATGATGTCTTTCTCCAGTGTCCCCCCTGATTACATGTACAAAGTATATGAAATTATGTCTTATCATTCTTGCTGCTAAGGAGCATTCTGGCTGTAATTTTTCCAGGACAGATTTGTTTGTTCTTCAGGCATTCTACGGTATATCCAGTATTCTTTGCCAACATCTTTATTCAAAGGCATCAATTGTTTTTTGGTCTTCCTTATTCATTGTTCAGCTTTGCACATGGTATGAGATAATAGAAAATATCATGACTCGGGTCAGGCACACTTTAATCCTCAAAGTGACTTATTTGGTTTTTAACACTTTACTAAGAGGTCTTTCGTAGCAGATTTCTTGACTGCTACTTCCATGAGCAATGATTGTGGATCCAAGTAAAATGAAATCCTTGACAGCTGCAATCCTTTCTCTATTTATCATCATGTTGCTTATTGGTACAGCTGTGAGGACTTTTGTTTCCTTTATGTTAAGGTGTAATCCATAATGAAGGCTGTCATCTTTGATCCCCATCAGTAAATGGTTCAAGTCCTTCCTTTCAGCAAGCAAGGTTGTGTCATCTGCATACTGCAGGTTGTTAATGAGTCTTCCTCCAATCCTGATGTCATGTTCATCTTCACAGAGTCCACCTTCTTGGATTATTTGCTCAGCATACAGATTGAATATGTATGATGAAAAGATGACCTTGACACATGCATTTGCTAATTTTAAACCATGCAGTATCCCCTTGTTCTGTTTGAAAGACTGCCTCTTGCTCTAGCACAGGTTTTGCATCATCACAATTAAGTGTTCTGGAATTCCCATTCTTTGTATTATTATTGATAATTTGTTATGATCCACTCAGTTGAATGCCTTCAAATAGTCAATAAAACACAGGTAAACATCTTTATAGTATTTCCTTTCAGCCAAGATCTATCTGTCATCATCAATAATATCTCTCATTCCATGTCCTCATTGGAATCTTGCTTGAATTTCTGGCAGTTCCATTGATGTACTGCTTCAAACATTTTTTAATTATCTTCAGAAATACTTTACTCTCGAGTGATATAAATAATATTGTTCAATAATTTCCACATTATGTTGGGTCACCTTTCTTAGGAATAAGCACATATATGAATCTCCTCCAGTCAGTTAGCAAATTTCTTGGCATAAATGAGTAAGCTATTCCAGCATTGCATCCATTTATTGAAACAATCCAACTGGTATTGCATCAATTCCTAGAGCCTTGTTTTTGCCAATGCTTTCAGAGAAGTTTGGACTCTTTTTCTTCTATGCTATCAATTTGTGATCATATATTATTTCCTGAAATGGTGAACATTGGCCAATTGTTTTTGATACAGTGACTCTGTATTCCATCTCCCTCTTCTTTTGATGCTTCCTGTGTCATTTAATATTTTGCACATAGGATTTTTTAAGACTGAAACTCAAAGCCTGAATATTTTTGTTCAAAGATTTTCTTCAAGTATTTTTGTTGTTGCTCAATCCAGGTAAATAATATAGTCCTTCAGCACATTTGTTTCTGGGGTGATATAAAAATAGGAATTAAATTTAGAGTTTTTATACTTCACTTGACATAAATATAATATACTGACTTTTAATATTTAGACTCATATTGAATTCAATTTCCATCTCTTGAAAAATATCACAAATAAGTTAGAAAGTATCACTCAAAATATTCCTAACCCAGAAGACCTATACAAAGAAAACTATAAAATACTATCATAAGAAATTATAAAACTTACATGAATAGAACATACTATGCTCATAGGTAAGAAGATGGAACATTGTCAAAATGTCAATACTAACCAAAGCAATCTATTGATTCAATTCAATGCAATCCAGATTCCATCAACATTCTTTGTTGTTGTTGTTATGTGCTGTCAAGTCAGATCTGACTCATAGCTACCCCACTTTGGGTTTTCGACACGGTATCACTATGGAAGTACATTGCCTACTCTTCCTTCTGAGGAGTGGCTGGTGGGTTTGAACCACCAGACTTCTGGTTAGCAGTGAAATGCCTTAGGCACTACGATACCAGCGCTCCTCAACATTCTTTAAGGACATGGAAAAACCGATCACTAATTTTGTATGTAAAGGGAAAAGACTTTGGATAGGCAAAGCAATGATGAAAAAGAAGAACCAATTAGGAGGTCTCCCACTTCCCTATCTCAAACCTTCTACACAACCATAGTAGGCAAAACAGTTTGGTATTAATACAGTGACAGTGGAAAAGAATTGAGAGTTCTGAAATAGGTCCATTCACCTATGGAAGCTGATCTTTGATAGGGGGCTGAAATAGGGAAATGATAGTCTCAAACAAATGGTGAAGGCAAAACTGGGTGTCCATTGAAAAAAAAATGAAACAAGATACGTACTTAACACAATGTACAAACACTAATTCAAGATGGATCAAAATGTAAACATAAAATCTAAACTGATAAAGCTCATCAAAGAAAAAAGTTAGGAGCAATCTTCAAACCAAATCAAACTCAGTACCATGGAGTTGATTTCAACTCATTACAACCCCCATTGGGTTTGCAAGGCTGTAAATTTTTACAGAAGCAGACTGCCTTATCTTTCTTCCCTGGAATGTCTGGTAGGTTTGAATCATCAACCTTTGGGTTGCCAGCCAAACTTCTTAACCACTACACCACCAGAGCTCCTTAGAAGCAAACACAGAAGCCCTAATTTATGGCATAAATAAACTATCAGACAAAACTAAAAAATGCACAAATAGCAGAAGCTAAAGTAGATGACTGGAATCTTCTAAAAGTTATTATTATTATTATTATTATTATTTCTATTCCAACTCATAACCATCCTAGAGGACATAGTAGGACAGTCCTATAGGATTTTTTTTTTTTAATTGTGTTTTGGGTGCAAATTTACATAGCCAACTTGTTTTACATTACTAGTTCATGCACATCTGTTTTCATGGCCCCAATTACTGTCCCCAACCTTAAGAAACTCTCTTTCCCACTCCTTCCCATAACCACCCCTTCCCTGTGCTCCTCTCATCCATACATTCCTGTCTGTCCAGCCTAAAAATTAAATTATTATGCTCATTGAAAGACTTTTCCAAAAGAGTGAAAAGAGAACCTACAGATTGGGAAAAAAAAAAAAAAATGGGAAATACATATTTGACAGGGGCTTATCTCTAAAATATATATATAATTGCAATACCTCAACATCAAAAAGACAAATAATATATTTAAAAAATCAGGCAGAAGAAATGAATAGACACTTCACCGAAGAAGATACTCAGATGGCTAATAAATACATGAAGAAATGCTTGTGACCATTAGCCATTAGAAAGACATAAATTAAAACAATGAGCTAGCATCTCATCCCAGCAATAATAGTTCAGTAAGTTCAATAAGGGAGCTCTGGTGGTTTAGTGGCTAAGGCATTTGACTGTTAACCAGAAGTCTGGCAACTGAAATGCACCAGCCACTCCTTGGAAGGAAGATTGGACAATCTACTTCCAT
>NW_006921940.1:3545156-3546390 GCF_000298275.1 Orycteropus afer afer | reverse complement strand
GACACGGAGAGGTTAAGAACAAGTAAGGGAGACAAACTTGTATGTCAGTTTGTCATCCTGTGGTGGCTTATGTGTTGCTGTGAGGCTGGAGGCTATGCCACCAGTGTCACAAAATGCCAGTAGGTTTACCCATGGTGCACAGGTTTCAGTGGAGCTTATGGGCTAAAACAGACTTGGAAGCAGGAAGTAGCCACCCACTTCTCAAACAATTGGCCAGTCAAACCTTATGAACAGCAGTGAAACTTTTTCTGATATATTAGTGGAAATCTTTATGAATATCCCTGAAACATTGTCTGATATAGTGCTGGAAGATAAGCTCATCAGGTTAGAAGGCACTCAAAATTTGACTGGGGAAGAGCTGACTCCTCAGAGTTTAGAAAACCTTAATGACATGGATAGAGTAAAGCTTTTGGGACCTCCATTGGCTGAGGTGGCATGACTCAAAAGGTGTAGAAACAAAGGCAAATATCCAATAATAATTAGAACATCGAATATGTGAAGTATGAATCTAGGAAAACTGGAAGATGTCAAAATGAAATGGAACATATAAAGATTGATATCCTAGGCATTAGTGAGCTGAAATGGACTGGTTTGGGCCATATGGAATCAGACAACTATATGATCTACTATGCCAGGAATGACAAATTGAAGAGGGATGATGTGGCATTCACTGTCACAAAGAGTGTGTCAAGATATCCTAAAATACAACACTGTCAGTGATAGGATAATATTCATATTCCTACAAGGAAGACCAGTTACTACTACTGTTACTCAAATCTACACACCAACCACCAAAGCCAAAGGTGAGGAAATTGAAGATTTCTACTAACTTCTGCACTCTGAAATTGACCGAAGATGCAATCCAGATGTGTTGATTATCAGTGGTGACTGGAATTCAAAAGTTGGAAACAAACAAATGTTACTGGTAGTTGGAAAATATGGGCACACAAATGGTGGCTATCCATGTGGACTTTGCCAAAGTGAGCACCCAGAAATCAGATTGACTACGTCTGTGGCAAGAGGCAATGAAGACATTCAGTATCTTCTGCCAAAACAATGTCAGAAGCTAATTGTGGAACAGACCATCAACTGCTCATATGCAAGTTCAAGTTGAAATTGGAGACAATTAAAAAACGTCCACGAGAACCAAAATATGACCTTGATAATATCCCTCCTGAATTTAGAGACTATGTAAAGAATATATTTGATGCATTAAACACCAATTATCGAAAAG
>NW_006921940.1:3539360-3545056 GCF_000298275.1 Orycteropus afer afer | reverse complement strand
AAAGACAAGAAAGGAAGGAAAGACCAAAATGGATGTCAGAAGAGACTCTGGAATTTTCTTTTAGTGGAGTGTAGTGAGAGCAAATGGAAGAAATGACCAGATAAAAGAGCTGAACAGAAGATTTCAAAGAGCAGCTTGAGCAGACAAAGCCAATTACTATAATGAAATGTGCAAAAACCTGAAGTTAGAATACCAAAAGAGAAGAACATGCTTGGAATTTCTCAAGCTGAAAGAACTGAGGATAAAAATTGAGCCTTGAGTTACAATATTGAAAGTTTCTATGGGCAAAATATTGAATGATGCAGGAAGCATCTAAAGAAGATGGAAGGAATACATGGAGTCACTGTACCAAAAAGAATTGGTTGATGTTCATTTATTTCAGGAGGTGCCATATGATCAAGAACCAATGGTATGGAAGGAAGAAGTAGATACTACACTGAAGCAATTGGTGAAGAACAAGGCTCCATAATTGACAGGATACCCATTGAGATGCCACACTAGAGGTACTCACTTGGCTATGCCAAGATATTTGGAGAACAGCTACCGGACCAATTGACTGGAAGAGATCCATATTTGTACCCATTCCAAAGAAAAGTGATCCTACAGAATGTGGAAATTATCAAACAATATCATTAATATCAAACACAAGTAAAATCTTACTGAAGATATTTCAGAAAAGGTTGCAGCAGTATATTGACAGAGAGCTTCCAGAAATGCCAGGTGGATTCAGAAGAGGATGTGGAATGAGGAATATCATTGCTGATGTTAGATGGAACTTAGCTGAGAGCAAAGAATATTAGAAAGATGTTTACTTATGTTTTATTGCCTATGCAAAAGCTTTTGATTTTGTGGATCATAACAAATGTGCAAAACATTGAGAAGAATGGGAATTCCAGAACATTTGATTGTACTCGTGAGGAACCTGTACATAGATTAGGAGGCTCTTGTTCAAACAGAATAAGCAGATACTGCATGGCTCAAAATCAAGAAGAGAGTGTGTCAAGGTTGTATCCATACTTATTCAACTTGTATGCTGAGTATGTAATCTGAGAAACTGGATTATATGAAGAAGAACATGGCATCAAGATTGGGGGAAGACCCTTTAACAACCTGTGAAACACAGATGACACAATTTTGCTTGCTGAAATTGAGGGTAACTTGAAGTACTTACTGATGAAGATTTAAGACTACAGTCTGCAGTATGGATTACAGCTCAATGGAAAGAAAACAAAAATATTCACAACTCGTCCAATAAACAACTCCACAGTGGATGGAGAAAAGATTGAAGTTGTTAATGATTTCATATTATTTGGGTCTACAATCAACACCAATGGAAACAGCAATCAAGACATTAGATGAAGTATTGCATTGGGCAAATCTGCTGCAAAAGACCTCTTTCAAGTGATGAAGAGCAAAGATGTCTCCTTGAAGACCAAGGTACACCTAACGCAAACCATGATATTTTCAATCACCTCATGCATGTGAGAGCTGGGCAATGAATAAGGAAGACCAAACAAGAGTTGATACTTTTGAGTTGTGGTGTTGGAGAAGAATGCTAAGAGTACCATGGTCTCATAAAAGGAGTAACAAATCTGTCCTAGACAAAGTGCAGCCAGAATGCTCCTCAGAAGTGAGGACGGCCAGACTTCATTTCACCTACTTTGGTTATGTTGTCAGAAGAAACCCTTCCCTGGAGAAGGATATCATGTTTGATAAAGTGTAGGGTCAAAGAACATAGAGAAGGCCCTCAATGTGATGGATAGACACAGTGGCTGCAACAATGGGTTCAGATATAGCAAGGATCATGAGGCTGGTGCAAAACTTGGCAGTGTTTCATTCTGCTGTGCACATCATTTTTCCAACAATGTTTTATTGCTATTCATAAGATTTCCAGTGGCCAATATTTTCAGACGTGAATGGCCCTATCTTTCTTCTCAGTCTGTCCTTATCTGGAGGTTCTGATGAAATCTGTCTACCATGGGTGACCCTGCTGATATTTGAAATACTGGTGCTATAGACTCTAGCCTCACAGCAACACACAAACCACCACAGTATGACCAACTGATAGAGGAGTGGTATTTACAGTAACCTCATATGCATGTGATGTTGTACGATGAATAATGAAGACTGACAAAGAGTTCACACCTATGAAATGTGGTGTTAGTGAAGAATACTGAAAGAATACAGAAAATACCATGGACTGCCAGAAGAACAAAGAAACCTCTCCTGAAAAAGTGCAGCAAGAATGTTCCTTAGAAGCTCGAATTGCCAGACTTCATCAGGGACCACTCGCTGGAGACGGATATCATGCTCAGTAAAGCAGAATGTCAGTGAGAAAGGGGAAGACCCTCAATTAGATGGATTGACTGACACAGTGGCTGCAATGAAGAGCTCAAGCACAGCAATGATGGTGAGGATTGTATAGGAACAGGCATGTTTTGTTCTGTCATACATAGGGTCACTATGAGTTGTAGCTTACTCAATGGTACCTAACAACATCTTTCCAACTTTTCTAAGTAAGATCTTCCAAACAATCACTATTTTCCTCAATCCCTTTTTTGGAAATTCCTGCGGAGCTGAGAAATGTTTATGGTGTTCTTTTATCTGGACCTGAAACAAATGAAGTCATTGTCATATTGCTGTCAGTTTCAAGAATTTATGAGGACTATCAAAAAGCCTTCATAACGTGGTTGACCCTAAGTCATCCATATTGTTGTTAGTTACTGTTAAGTAGGTTATTTACAGATGCTTGTCTTCCAAGGCATCTCTAGGTGTGTTTGAATCACCAACCTTTTGGTTAATAGTCAAGCAAGTAATAGTTTGTCCCACTCTTAGATTCTGAGTTATCCTATATATTCTGGAAATTTTGATAGTTATGAATTACTGCTTTTAAAGTTAAGAATTGCACATATATATTGAAAAAAAAGAACATTGGAGAAGATGAAATAAGCCCAGAAGCATGCATTTAAGAATTATTCATTCTAAAATCACAATATATTAATATTATGGAGATTGAAAGTTGTGATAAGTGATCTACTCCTGTCTTCTTAGTGATAACACAAACTGGACTACTGGACATCTAAAATCAGTTAATTCATGAGCTTCAAGTAACTACTTAGCCGATCAAAATATGAGATGGATGACATATATTATTATCAGCAGTTTCATTACTGGCCCATAGTACAGAGTCTCTAATGTTTTTCTGGTAACCTTTCTGTAGCTGAGCCAACTGGCCTAGAGGTCAAAGGAAATGTCACTTTTCCTTCCAGTAGATCAAAAGTATTTAATTGGAATAGCAAAACTAAGCAATATGGTTTCTATAGAAAAGAGTTACTGTTCTAGAAACTGGCTAACTCCAAAGAAAACAGGAGCTGAAAGATAACCTCAAACAACTGTTTGAGGGGGAAGAGAGAATTAGAGAGTTAAAAGTTCTTCAGTAATAACTCAATAACAAGTAATGTGCTAAAATTTCACATTGTATACTCTAACCCTGTGATTGCCTTTTGAAATTAGTAATATCTTTAAATTATAGATGAAGAAACAGTAGGGGAAGTTAAATAAAATATGTAGGTTCATTTAGCTAATAAGTGGAAGTGCAATGCATTGTCTACTATTACTCTCTAACTCCAGAGATCATGTGATTTTCTCTTATAGTTCTAAGCTTTGTTTTATATTCTCCTTTGCTTCCCTTTCTTTAGGTCTGCCAAGTTTTCAACCTTCTTTTAGAAAAGTGGTTCAAATTCTTTTGAAATTTTTGTGTAATATTTTGAAACATATGAAGAGTTGATGTCAATTGATTATTTTCCTAGGAGACTCACATTAGAAAATATTTTCTTTTAAAATTTGTGTTTTGCATTCCAAAAGCCCATTTTCAAATTAGTTATGTGATTGTAATTTGACCTTAAAAATAATTATAATTAACAGTTTAACCATTAAGTGCAAAGAAAGTGATAGTAGGCCACAATCCACCATTTATCTGTCAGTTTGTCATTTTGTGGTAGCTTCCATAGTCAGTGATGCTGGAAGCTATACTACTTGTATTTGAAAAATTAGCTGGGTCACCCATAGCAGACAGGTCTCAGCAGAGCTTCCAGAATACGACGGACTAGATAGAGAGATCTGATGATCAATTACCTTATATTAGTCAATGAGAATCCCATTGGTCATATGAGAATATTGTCCAATAGAATGGTGGAAGATGAATTGTCTTGGTTGGAAGTCACTCAAAATTCACAGTAGTCATAAAGATGGATTCAAACATACCAAGAATCGTGAAGATTCTGTTGTACATGGAGTCAGCATGAGTCAGAGCTTTCTCCCTAACAACTAACAGCAAATCAACATTAGAATTTAATTATAGTTTTGTTAATTCTGTATCATGAAATATCATCTAGTATGCTTCTTTTGGAAAAATGCATTTTGAGTTCCAAGTTGATATAACAAGAATGACTTACTCAAATTCATTCAACAACTTTCCTCCAGCCTGCTGGGTAGCAGAAAAGGCAAACCCACTATTTACAAGTGCATGTTAGTAAATTCTGAGCCCTTTCAGGGATTTGCTGAAGGCCAAGATTTGGGAAGAAGATGGAATTTTACAAGGCTGAAAGCGAAGACCTCTAAAATCCTTACTTTTATGTAGTGGAACAGGCACCAATCCTTGGCCAGCAGCCCGTTGCCCCCAAATCATGTCATGATACATAGATGAGTCCTTGATTTTACAAATGTGTCTACATAGTTAGCTAAGAAATGTATATCACCTACCTCTTGTTTATCTCTAAGATCAATAATATACAGCTTAAAAAATCTGGGCATAACTTTGGGAATATATCCAGAATGTTTAATTTATCCATACAGGAAAAAGAATGAGAATCTTCATATCACGAAAGAAACTATTTGTAAATTTATTCCTGTTCTAGAAATTATAGTATAATTTGTATGTATTTTTTTGGTTCATTAGGCATTATATTTATTTCAAAGTAAAACTTATGTAGACCTTTTCTAGATTATACATGTGAAAAGTTAGTGCATTGGCAGACTTTGTACATGTGAATATTTTCAAACTATGTCAATATGAAGGAGTTCTAGTGGTGCAGTGCCTAAGGCATTTGTCTGCTAACCAGAAGGTTGGATGTTCAAACACACCAACCCCTCCATGGAAGGAATATAGGGCAATCTACTTCCATAAAGATTTAACTCTAAGAAACCCAATGGGGGTTGCTATGAGTTGGAATCAACATGGTGGCAGTGAGTTGGTTTTTTTGTTTTATGTCAATAAGGGTGAATATTAAACAACAACAACAAAAAAGTATGTGTAGTGTGTATGTATTTACCTTTTAAAATCCAAAGAGAAAAGTTCACATATAAAAGTCACTGTAATCCATAGGGCAAGTCTAGTGTCATCTCATTGTAACATAACTTACAATATTTCTTAGATGATTCACCTCCTGACATTTGAATAGATTAAAAACAATAGAAACTGAATGACTCCTACCAATATGTAGCTTGAAATATTGACGAGTGTACCTGATGTACGATATTCCCATTGAATGAGGTATAGAGTTCTTGTCTAGAAGACAAAAAAAAAGACAACTTCTAAAGAAGCAAAAAAAATCCCTTCCCTTCCTCTTTCTCTGTTTTTTGGCTTTCCTTTTAAAAAGTTAAGACTGTCTATTATTTAAAGGAGATACTTGTCAGGG
>NW_006921940.1:3521977-3538070 GCF_000298275.1 Orycteropus afer afer | reverse complement strand
ACCATGTCTGAATGGTTTAAGCAATTGTTATGTGGTTATTCCCATGATGAGATCAGATGTATATGTTTTGAACAGCCAATCTGTTGCAAAGGAGTTTACCTAGTGGTAGCTTGCTTCCAATATATTTATGGATATCCTGGGAAAATGAGAGACTTTCTCTGTGGATCTGGGTCCTGTTGTGCTGCCTACAACTGTTTGTGAGCAAATAATTCACCATTGAGTCTGGTGATCTTGGATTCATCATCCGTTGGAGTCAACAGCCGGTATACTGCCTGCCAACCTTGAGCTCGTCATCCCTTGCAGCTACATGAGTCAGGAAAAGCTTCCAGTTTGATGTTTGATCCAGGAACTTGGGACTTGCCAGCTTCTGTAAGTATGTGAGCTGTTTTCCTAAGATAAATCTCACTCTCTGTCCCTCTCTCTCTAAGCTTTACTGGTTTTGCTTCTCTGAAGAATCTGGTCTCATACATATATTATTTAAAATAAAATAGGAAATATTATAGGGCATTTTTAAATACCTAACTATATTTCCTTATCTAACAATTCCTCATTCTTGGCAATATTGAATATACTCAAATTAAAACTATATCTAACCTCTCTGGTTTTGTTGCCCACAGTTTTCTTGGTTTTTATTTTGTAAGTAATCATTATCACCTGAAAGGTCTTTAGATTCAGGGCAAGTCTATGTTAATTTGATTTAATGTTTTCAATAAGTTTCATACATCATGTTCATGTTCCCTTTAGTAAAGCTTTGTTTTGTCATGCATAGATATCAATTTACAGATCAACTTTGGGCAGGAAAATATCCACATAAAATCAAACTCACTGCCATTGATTTGATTCTGACTCATAGCTATGTCTAAATGAAGAAATTGACAAATCTTCTTCCAGAAAGAGCAAACATGAAACTAGAAACAAAAATGAAAAAAGAAAACAACAACAATTATTTTCAGCACTGTAGAGTTCTAAATAAGGGATACAAAAGTCTGGGAATTATTTGTGTTTGAAAATTTATTGACTTAAAATAAGAACAGTGAGAATCTGTATCCTTACTTAGAAAGGAGCACACTCCCTCTCACTACCCAAGCTTGGTAAGTGCAGAAGTTCTTCCAGATTGGAGTAGACTGGTGAATCATTACAAATGCACTGTCGTGGTTGAAAGGGGTGTACTTATTTCTAGTGATGAGCAATATCCATGATGAATACCATTGTCAGTGTAAATGACATCTTGAAGGCTGGTAAGTAAGGAGAAGTTATATTGCAACTAGTTGTGGATGAGGCAAACATAATCTTGCTTGATGTTGCATGCATGTGAAGTGCAAACTGGAGAGGGGCTAAACACTTCATATAGTCCTGGATGACCCTGGGGCTGTTTACACATTCCTAGTGCAAAAAAAATTGAGGTAGAATTGAAATTGGTCTAAATATTTACTCTACTCCATTACTCACACAGTGATTGTCACCAAAGGATAGAAGCTTTACTGCCTCAAGACATTTAAATATAGCTTCTGGACAATCATTGGCTGACTATTAAGCAATATAGAAACTGGAGAATTCCCTCAAAGCCAGGTTTAAGAAAAAAAAAAAAAGGCATATTAGCAGCAATAACAACAATTAATCAACCAAACACAGAAACAATCAAACAAAAAACTAAGCATAGACATCATAGCCACCCCCCTCACACACACACAAGAAAAAACATGTCCAGTACTCAACCTAAAATTATGAAACATGTAATGAAACAGAAAAGTAGAAACCCCACTGAGGGGGTGTGGGCAGGCAATAGAAATTGTCTCTGACTCTCCATAAGTGATGGAATTAGCAAAGACTTCAGAGTATGCATAACATTTCTATCGCTGGAATAAAACTTACCTATAGTTCTACTTGGCAGGGATAATAATCTTTTATAAGAAATAAAAAAAAATGTACAGGCACAGGAATATATATTTTATTGTTGCCATCTTAAAGTAAACTCTAACTCAAGATGATTCAGACTTCAAAATATAAGCTAAAACTATAAAGTTCATCAAAGAAAACAGTGGTCCCAACACATGGCATAAATATGCTATCAAACATAAATTAAAAATGTACAAACATCAGAATATAAACTAGATGACTGAGACTTTCTAACAATTAAACACTTATGTGCATCAGAAGACTTCACCAAAAGATTAAAAAAAAAGAGAACTTAAAGACTGAGGAAAAAATATTTGCTAATGATATATCGGGCAAGGGACTAATCTTTAAAATTGTGGAAAACTTCAATACCTCAACAATAAAAAGACATAAAATCCAGTTGAAAAATGGGCAGAGGACATTAATAGACATTCTACAGAAGACATTCAGGCAGCTAACAAACACATGAATAAATGCTCATGATTATTAATCATTAGAGAGATGCAAATCAAAATAACAATGAGATATCATCTCACTCCAGCATTAATGTTGTTGTTGTTGGTATGTGCCGTCAAGTCAGACAGGACTCATAGCGACACCTCCTTGCATTTCTGAGGTGGTATCGCTACAGAAGTAGATTTCCCAACCTTCTTTCTGAGGAGTGACTGGTGGGTTTGAACCGCCAAACTTCTGGTTAGCAGTCTAGTGCCTTAGACACTAAGCTACCAGAGTTCCAGTATTAATAGCAAGTTCCAAAAAAGCAGAACACAACACATGCTGGCAAGAGTGTGTAGAGACTAGAACCTTCATACAGTGCTGGTGGGACTATAAAATGGTACTACTACTGTAGAAAACAGTATGACACTTCCTTACAAAGGTGGAAATAGAAATACAATGTGATCCAGTAATCCCACTATTAGGTATATATCCTAGAGAAATAACAGCCATAACAGGAATAGGTATATGCACATCCATGTTCATTGCAGTATTACTCACAATAACAAAAAGAGGGAAACTAATTAAGTGCCCATCAATGGATGACTGGGTAAACAAACTATGACAAATACACACATTGTTAAAGAATAATGATGAATCTCTGAAATATCTAAAAGATACATGAACTTAGAAGACATTTTGCTGAGTGAAGTCAGTCAATCACAAATATTGTGTGACATGCTACTCTAAAAAGCCAAGAAAATGTTTACATACAGAAAGAATCATTCTTTGAAGTTTGGTATCATAATGCCTAAGGCACTTGACTGCTAAGCAGAAGGCTGGCAGTTCAAACCCACCAGCCACTCCTTGGAAAGAAGGTTGGGCAATCTACTTCTGTAGTGATACCACCTCGGAAACACAAGGAGGGGTCGTTATGAGTAGGGTCCGACTCGGTGGCACATAACAACAACAGGGGTGGGGGGGGCAGGGAGGCTAAATGACTAACTAGAGGATAGACAGGTATTAACTTTGGTGAAGAGAAAGGCAATGAAGGGGAGGTCAGCATAAAATGGTCAAGGCAAAGGAAAATATTGGGAGGAGCACAAGAATGAAAGGCAAGAAAGTAGATATTATTTGTCTTGGTTCTCTAGTGCTGCTATAACAGAAATACCACAAATGGATGGCTTTAACAAACAGGAATTTATTCTCTTACAGTTCAGGGAGCTAGAAGTCACCTCAATCCTTGGTTTCAGCTCTGCCTCTTATTCCAGGCTCTGTGGACCAGAAAACTTCTTATAACTCAGGCAGTTGCTGAGTGCTGACACTGAGGAACCCAAGGTTGGCAAGTAGAATGGCACAATCCCAAGAACAACATGCACATGGCAGACCTCTGGTTCAAGTTCAGGAACAATCTCATGTTCAACAGGAAACAGCAGGCCACTGAGATGAAGACTAGGCCAAACACAGGATCCAAAACATGCCAAAAAGCTAGAGATTTGTCTCAAAGCTTCTCCTCATATACTGGAAGCAGGCCAAACCCTGAAGGCAATTGCTTAGGTGCTCACAGCAGATTCCCCCATGGAAGTGATCATAGTAATCTCATCATGGGGACTCACTATATCCAGCTGCCTGACCACTCAACACTACAGCCCAGGCAAGTTGACACACAACCTTAACTACCATGCTATTACATACACAAACCCGTTGTAACAGAAATAACAGTAATCTATGAGTGGGTACTTAGAGAGACACTTAAGCTGAACAGGAGTGGGAAGGCAAATGGGACTATACTCATAAATACATATAGGTTTGACAGAGGTTATTTCTACATATGTTTTTATATATGCTGCAAATATATCTATGAATATGTTAGTGGATACAGGGGATGAAGTTATGAAAACATTTTAGCTATAATAAAATGCTTTTAGGGAATGAATTACTGGGTAGAAGGGCTCAGGACCATATAGTCTGTGTAGACACTCAGGTCTATACACATAACATAGTCCACAAAGAAAATGTTCTACATCCTACTTTGGTGAGTAACAACTGCAGTCTTGAACACCTGTGAGTGATAATCTAAGGTGCAACAATTTGTCTTTTCTAGTCTGGAGAAACGCACTGCCATCGATTCAATTCTGACTCATAGCATAGTGCCTAAGGCACTTGACTGCTAACCAGAAGGCTGGTGGTTCAAATACACCAGCCACTCCTCAGAAGGAAGGTTGGACAATCTATTTCCTCTCGGAAACCCAAGGAGGGGTCGCTATGAGTTGGGGCCGACTCGACAGTAATTGACAACAACAACAACAGTCTGGAGAAAATAGAAGATGCAAGGGAACAATTAGTCCAAAGGACTAATGGACCATGTGAATCCCATCCTCCACAACCTCGAGACTAGAAGAGCTAGATGATGCCCAACTACCACTGAGGACTGCTCTGAAATGTATCACCATCAGAGGTCCTGGATAGAGTGGGAGAAAAAGGTGGAACAAAATTCAAAATCATTAAAAATATTAAGCTTACTGGTCTGATAGTGACTGGTAGAAACCTTGAGACATGGCTCTTAGACATCCTTCAAGCTTGGAACTGGTCTCACACCTATGACTCAACTTTCAACCAAAGAATAGATAGCCCTTTAAGGTGAAGGAACAGTAACACCAGGGAGGTGACATTCAATAGAACATTCAACCAAAGGAAATCAAAAAGGAAGCATTTCCCAAAGGATAAAGCTCAGATGGCAGGAAAGTATAGGAAGAAAGACTCAGGGAAATGATAATCACTGGGAAGAAATAGAAGTGCTTAAGAGCTTAACAGTTATGTTGTGGGGATTTCAATCTATGTCACAAAACAAATGCATATACATAGTTGAATGAAAAACCAATTTGCTCTGTAAACTTTCACCCAAATCCCAATAAAAATAAAAATAAATAAAAAAGTAAGAAATAAGAGTCTACTTTATTTTTTTAATCCAAATTTTGTCCTAATGCTTTATATCTGCCCCATATAAAATCTTTCCCAATATGATGTCTGAGTGACTAGTAATTTGGAAGGTTTGGTCTGTCATTGAGATCAAACACATTTTGTGTGTAGTCCTTTATGATTATTTGATCTCCTCATATAAGCACCACTATGATTTACTCTGATGTTTTGGAAAACACTCGCATCAATGGAAATGATGATGATCAGATCAAAAAAGCTATTTTTCCTGACAAAGAAACTGTCAGTAAAGACTCTGATAAAAGCTGCCATTATTAGCAGGTGCAGTGGACTCTAGACTAGTTACTGGATTATAATATTTGATATGGCTTTGGATGATAATATGTTTGTTTAGAAGCTTTTCCCTCAGAAAGCAAAATATAGAACATAGAACAATATGCTGCTTGTTCAGTTTAAAATGTTGAAAACTGCACTGATGCTTACATGTCTATAACTATAAATGACATGAAGAATATTAAAATTAAAATATTATTTAGATATCAAACATGCAATGCAATAGATAAGATTGTTCAAAATAATGTAACTGGTATTTGATCAACTGGTTTTGTCATTACTTAACTGGCTCTTTCAGCATCCCTAACACAATGATTGCTTTAAAGTCCTTTGATATCCCAGCATGCTTCCGGATCATGAAAGAAATGAAAAATCATACTCAATACACTTCCAGTTGAAGCATTTTAGTACCATTACTGGGGATTCATTTCCTCACTGGTTGCCAATTGGCAGTTTATAAGCCCAAATCAGGCTGTTGATTATGCTGTGTTGTGTTGTATAGTGTTCAAAAAAACAACAGAGTTGTCATATAAAAATGAGCATATTTTGCATGTAATGCCCCCGGGTGATATAATGATATAACTGAGTTGTTAAATTAAAGGTTAGAGGTTTGAGTCTACCCAGAGGAAAGAAAGGCCTGGTGATCTGCTTCTGAAAAAATCTTCCATTGAAGATCCCATGGAGCACAGTTCTACTCTGACAATAGTTACAAATAGAAATTTACAGTTTCTTCTGCAAACTAGAAAATCTGCAATACTTGGGCCTGCCTTCCTACAATAAGTTGCAGGTAAGCAGCAGCTGAGTGTCAAACAAGAAAAATCCTAGTTATCCACAGTCCTTCCCTGACATTGTGTCACATACAACCCTTTTTTCTCAGTTGGTTATGTTTGGTCACAATAGCACTTGAGAAAGGGATGACATTTTTGAATCATTTAATAGGTGAAGAAATGAAAACAGGGAGGAAAATCAATTTACCAAACATGAGTCAACGCTCTAAGGCATGGATTAATCTCTGTACTAAGTCTTTCCATTCATGATATCATCTTATCACTTTCTTCCTTTCTTTTTTTTTTAATTAAGAATCACTGCATTGTGTATATACCCAATAATAAGCTGTATCATTACTCTTCCTGAAGTTATGGTAAACAAGAATTTATAAAACTATATTGTAAAGATATAGATATAAGAAATAAACTTAGCAGGTAATTGATATAGTTATTATTTTCATCATCTGAAACGTCCCAAGATATATAGCAATATGCATTGCCAGGCTTTATACAGGAATTTCAATACACTCTAGGAAGCTGTGCATGCCTATGCAAAACACTTTGCTTCTAGTAAGCTTAAGAACACTAGAAAAAATTGTGAAAAACCAAATTCAAAATATGTGAAACTAAGTAACTTTATTTCTCATGTAGGATTCTTTCTTTCATTAGAAATAAAATGAAAATAAAGTAAAAAAAAAAAAAAATCATTACTTTCTCATCCATCAAATAACATATCTGACACAGCTTATTACAAATACAATTGAAAATATATAGAAATATTCACATTTATTATGTTTTTGTATCTACAAAAATAACAGATATTAAAAATAACAAGAAATGGGAAAAAAAAAATGAGCAACAAGCACATAGCTGTAGGCCAGAAATGAATTTTAAAAAATGGTAAAATACATTTAAAAAACAAAAAAGTTTATTTAAAAAGCAAAAAAGTCTCTAAGGTCACCCTAAAATCAAAAATGACAGCTTTCCACATATAAATACAGTGTTCAACTCTTTCAACTCAGAAAGCTCAGAAAGTTAACAGAATTTTTAAAAACGGTTTCCATAGTTCTATAATTCAAAATATTACTTGATAGTTAGCATCTCTAGTTATAGATCCCTAAATGTTCTCTGGTATCGTAGTGCCTAAGGCACTTGACTGCTAACCAGAAGGCTGGTGGTTCAAACCTACCAGCCACTCCTCAGAAGGAAGATGGAGCAATCTACTCCCGTAGTGCTACTGCCTTGGAAACCCATGGAGGGTTCGCTATGAGTCAGGTCTGACTGGAAAGCACATAACAACAACAAATGTTCTGTTCTATTTGGGGCTTAAAGGAATGTATGTGATGGGTGAGAAAGGGGGGTTCTTTAGCATTTATTATGACTACATGGTCCTGTATTATATACTCCTTGAGGGTAATAGGAGAGAACGGGACTGGCAGAATAAGTCACTTGGTTACTGTAAAATAATCTGTTGCTTTGGTCTGTCTGGTATCATTTTACTCTTTATTCTGTACAAGTCCTAGATCATCAGCAAAAATACCACAAATCACAGTACCTAACACCAACAACATCACTCAGGGTGAGCAAAGGACCTACTAATTCAACAGTTTGAACGCAAGAAATATGGGTTATAAGTTTCTCTTTTAGTTCTGTGAGCTACAAATTTTTTGTTTGCTTTCATACAAAGAACCACAACTGAAGTAGTCATCTAAAATTCTATCTCTCTTTTGGGAGAAAAATGTCATTTAGAAAACTTGTTTACATGACATTTAAGGAAGGAAGGCCTCAAATTTCTTTTTATGAACTTTCTGAGTTGGATCTGAAGAAGGAAAAGAACTTGAAAATCATGAGAAAGTTCTACCTTTTGCATTGTGTTTTCTTTCTCATCAATGAAACTTTCAAGATATAATCTCTGAATGTATTTCTATAATGTGAAGAAACTATGTGCAGGTAAGAAGTAGCCTAGCTTGTGGCTTAAAGGTGCATCATGTAATGCTCTAAAATCATGCTTTATCAATGGACTCACTTGATAAAAAGATAGTCTAATTGGCCTATATATGGGCCTTTTCTGAGATCAGAAGGTAATTTCACCTACTTATAGTGATAGCATTTTTCAAGTGTGTTTTGTTAAAATTGGGTCAAATTTATTTTGTGTTCTAGATACTTATTTTTATTGTTATTGCTAGTTGCCATCCAGTTGAATCCAATTCCTAAATACCTTATGTATCACAGAACTAAACATTGTTTGGTCCTGCAGCATCCTCGCAAACATTGGTATGTTTGAGTCCATTGTTGTGACTAACCTGTTAATCCAAGTATCAAACAAGTGTCTGGGAAGAGCTCTAGATTAGAGTAAGATCAGTACACGTGAGAGAGGGAACAGAGGAAAAACACAACAGAAACAATGAAATCACTCATTTCTCTATACCAACTGGTGTCCTTTGAGGTTCTTAAAGCTATATATTTTATTTACTGTCAATATCATTATAGTATTCATTGGCATAACTTTAATATCATAGTTATTTCATTTTCTTTGTCTGGCAAGAATGTGGGGTTATCACAGAATCAGCAAGGGAGAAAATCCCTGCCCAGTACCTCTGAATGTTAAACTAGAATGACAGAGAAAGATAAACTACAAGACTGGAAAAATGTTTGGATAAAGAAATGGAGTGTGATGAGAGCAAAGGAAATTATTTCAAAGAGGTACAGGGGACAACTATGAAGTAAAGGAAGGTTAGTTAATGAAACTTCTGTCCCAGACAGATTCACACTGAACTTTTCTTGCTATGTTATGAGAATCATATTTAAACTCAAGAGTTTTTTTTCATTATATCTATGTTTTGAAAGGGAGCTCTGGTAGCATAGTGGCTATGGCACTTGACTGCTAACCAGAAGGCTGGCAGTTCAAATCCACCAGCCACTCGTCAGAAGGAAGATGGGGCAATCTACTTCCGTAGTGATACTGTCTCGGAAACCCAAGGAGGGGTCGCTATGAGTCGGGTCTGACTCAACAGCAAACAACAACAACGTTTTGAAAAATATGAAATAACTTGCAATTGTCATAATTTATTTATATCCTTTTTATATACAAGCAGTGATATTTCCAGCTGCAAAGATTCTAGATTTACAGTGAATTTATCTATGGGAAAACACAGTAGCTTAATAGACCTATGCTGGTGAAATTGCACCGTAAAATATTCATGTATACATTTAACCTTTCAGTATATGTGGATTCTGAATTTGGTTGAATACTTTGGAGATTTTAATTCATGTTATATTGTGATTAAATTGTTTTGTTAAATCTGAAAGATTCTAGTCAAGTAAAAGGATATCAGTGTATAGATTTAAGGTAGCTTTGTGAGTTTCAACTCCTTTTACATCTTCAAGTTTCTTCATTTATAAAATGCGATAATAGTACTTATATCACAATTGTTGCTATTATAAAATATAATACTTGAAAACAATACTAAATGCTACAGTTCCTTCATGAATTGAATATTGGGATTCTTCTGTGGATACATCTACTGAAAGTTAAAGAGAAAAACTATATAGTGCATTCTCCTAGTGCTGATGTAACACAAATATCACAAGTGAGAGGCTTGAAAGAACACCAATTTATTTTCTCACAGTTCTGTAAGATAGAAGTACAAATCTGAGTCTTGGCTGTGTTGAATCTTTTCCTATTAGTAGCCCTGAGCTTTTCTTGTTCACTTGGTCTTCTTTGGTTTGCAGAGAATCCTCATATGGCACCTGGTACCTGTGTCTAATCTACTCTTTTTCTAACTTAAAAGTGATTAGATTTAGAACCTACCCAACTCAGATAGGACCTAATTAACATAACAAATTAAGCCTTATTTCAAATCAAGATTATATTCACAGATATAGGAGCTAGGATTCCAACACATAATCTGTAGGATCCAATTTAATTCTTAATACAGTTACATAAAATATGTTGTTAATAAGCTCATAAAATGTTACATACTCTCATGGGCTTTTTTAGTTTCAAAAGATATTAATATGAAAATATCTTGCCATTATAGAGCTCACAATCAAGCAGAGGGACAAGCATGTATACATCTAACTATAATCGGTTGTGTCATATTAACATTACTGATAAAGTGTTGTGAGCACAATGATGGGAAATTACTTCTGTCTGAATTATCAGGTCAGGTGTCACTGAGATAAGTTAACTTTTAAGCTAGGTTTCATAGGATAAATTGAATGTTTCCTAGTGGAGAATGAGAAAGGGCCTTTCAGGAAGTAGGAGAAACGTGAGTAAAGAGATAAAGATAAAGGCATAGGGTACAAGGGTGGAAATACAAGTGAGGAGTTGATATTGAATGTGCTAAGATGTATGAATGTTAATCTATAGGCAACAAGGACCAGAAAAGAATTATTTTTGATTCATATCATTTAATTTGGTTTCGTGGTTGCTATTGGTTTTTAATATGGCAAATAGAAAGAAGAATTTTTTAAATGGCCCATAAATTCAGTACCCTAACTCTCTTGAAAATAGTTATTAATAATATTGCAATAAATATTATTTTATTATGCTAGAAAACCTTGTGTATTTAGCATAAAAACATAAGCAAGTTCTTTTTGGCTGATTTAAATTTTTTGTAAAATATTTTTTCAGATGTTGAGGTACATGATTAGATGTGTGTTTATAAAAAAACAGTGAAATTGATGTGATAGGAAAAAGACTTGAGATAAAGTGATTAATTCAAGTGAGAAATGATATAGTTCTGAATTATGGCAGTGCCTGTGTGAATACATAGTTGGGAATGTGCTTGATTGATGTTTAAGTGGAGGATCCATCGGCTATAATGAAAATTGGATCAGGGAAACTAGAAAACATAGAAATAAAACATGAATAAATTTTCTTAATATGAATAGAGTGGTCAAGCAAAATAGGAACAGAATTTAGAGGAAAGCAAAGGATTTGGAGTAATATAATGTTATTTCTGTACACCTCATAATTCAAGTGTGTCTAGAGAGTCAGACTGAGTTGTTTAGTAATGGGAAATCATATTTATATTATTTTGAAGTTTTGGTGCTAAATGCTATACAAATATTTTAAAATAGTTGTATCAATTAGGCATTGCTTTGTATTAACCTATTCCAAACTGTAATGTCTTTAAACAATAAATATTTATGGTTACTCATGAACCTATGAGATAGCTGGCTAGTGTTTTTATTTTATTTTTGTTTGAACCAGGCTCAGTTGATATCAGCTGGGTGTACAGTTGCCACTTGATATCCAGGACAATTGTTTAAGGACTCACTTCCATATCAAAAGCTGCAGATGCTCATGTCTCTTATACAAAATGGCATAATATTTGCATATAACCTATACACATCCTCCCATATACTTTAAATCATCTCTAGATTACATGTAATACCTAATATAATGTAAATACTAAGTAAATAGCACTTTATGCTACCTCTCAGCTTTGATCATTTAATTGCTTTTGTTTCTTTTTCCAATGCTTTCTATCCTCAGTTGGTTAAATCTGGATATGGAACTCACAGATATGGCAGGCCAAATCTCCTCATGTATTTTTGGTTAGCTATCCAATCGTCTGGAGAATGGCTTTTCTAGGATGGCCTACTTCACATGTTGGACATTCAACTGACTGTCAGTTGAGGTGCTGGGTATGATTTAACCAAACATCTCTCATCAATTAGCAACCTAACCTATCCTTGTTCTCCTGGTAACTGAACAGAGTCCTAAGAAATCAAGCAAATGTATGAAAGGCCCTTGAATCTTAAACTTGGGTCTGGTGCATTACTTTTGACATATTTTGTTGTATAAAACAGGTCACATATCCCAGTCAAATTCCAGAGGTCAGGACATAGATTCAAATTCATAATGAGAACAGCTTCAAGCCACATTATGAAGTGGATGACACAGAAAAGGATGGAACATTGGAGCTATTGTTGCAACCAAGGAACCATAGTTGTTGTTGTTGTTGTTGTTATGTGCCGTCGAGTCGGCCCCGACTCATAGCGACCCCTCCTTGGGTTTCCGAGGCAGTATCACTACGGAAGTAGGATTGCCCAACCTTCCTTCCGAGGAGTGGCAGGTGGGTTTGAACCGCCAGCCGTCTGGTTAGCAGGCTAGTGTCTTAGCCACTATGCTACCAGAGCTCCCAGTTATCAAATATATATTTATTTATACGGATAATTTTGTTAAAAAATAATCTAGTAGATAACCCCTCCCTTAAATAAAAAAAAAATCCTGTCCAATTAATCACAGCATATGAAACTCTCAGAGCACAGAAAGCTTGCTTAAAGGCCACATGCAATTATTTCATCAGAACCATGTGATAAAATAATTATGTAATTATGTATTAATTACTCAACATTTGAGTTTATTTTTAAAATTCAGATTTGATCACCTGTGTTTTAGAAATCTTTTAGCTGAAAGAAAGATAAAGTTCAACAGTACTTCAAATGGTGTTAGTTTATCTTTAAGTGTAACTCGTGTGAAATGACAAGAGATTTATCCAGTGCCATTAGTAGATGTAGCAGATAAATAAATAAAAGAGCCAAATAACTCATCAAATATGGGGAACATGACACTTACTAACAGATATGTCCTAAAAGGGTACAGGCAGCATACTAAACAAACACACAATCAAACAAAAAAACACACAATAACTTCTAAAAATAAATAGAAAATAGAAATAAGAAGCACTCCATAATTTTGGAGTATGATGAAGATTTTGTCTTTATAAAGTGACCATGAATATTATTATCTAATTAGGACACTTTTGAGAATGAAAGTGTACTGATGATTGGAGAATGAAGGGCAGATACAAGAAGCTCACACTGAGACTCTTCAAGTCAACTGAGACATATATTTAGCCAATGCTGAACTACTTTTTAAACAAGTATCAGTGTGCTTTACTCAGAAACTATGGCACACTCTTTCTAATTAGCTTGTCTGAACTCAGTTGTTCACTCAGTTTTATGTAAGTGTGATTTGGATTGTTTTCTTTGTACCTATTTTCATTTAATTTGTATTCCAAGAGTCGTCTTCTGTTTCTTACCTCATGTTTTTGTTATTAATAGTTGCTGTAGAGTTGGCTCTGACTCATGGTTGCCCATGCACAACAGAACAAAATGTTCCCCCTCTTGTGCCATCTTGATAATTGTTGGTAGAGTGTAGTCAATTGTTGTGGCCACTGTGTATTTTGAATGCCTTCCAACTTGGGGCCTCATTTTCCAGCACTTTATCAGAAAATATTCTGTTGTGTCCCATGGGGTTTTCATTGGCTAATTTTCACAAGAAGATTGCCAACCCTTCCTAGTCTGTCTTTGTCTGAAAGTTCTGCTGAAACCTATCTACCATAACTGATCCTGCTGGTATTTGAAGTACTGATGTCATAGTTTTCAGTTACATAGAAGAAAGAAAGAAGGGAAGTAGGGAAGGAATGAAGAGGGAGGGAGGGAGGAAGGAAGGAAAGCAGGAAGGAAGGAAGGAAGAAAAATCCCATGTTCTCATGGAAAAAAGGAAGAAAACAAACACATGCTAGATGATAACATTTCAGGAAATTTTATATGAGGGTTGCCACCTTGGCAGTAAGATTAAAATATACCAACACAAACATCCTTCCTTTACATTTATCATTCTATATGCTTAAGTATATTAATATATTCTGTGTTTCTACAGCTCTAGCTAGTATTGACAATCCAACTTGTAACTATTTGTCAACTTCTACTGATAGGTCATGCTTTACCAAAATTAGATAAGTATGTGGATTTCTTTTAAGCCTGTCCTCAAAATTCCTATACAAGAATATGATTTATTTAATCTTTAAATATTTTATTGATCATTAACGTACAAATACTTTTCCCTGTTGTAGGTCATGACTACTTGCCTGTTTCCAGCATAAGAAATTTCATTCCTTTTGTTTAGAGGTTCAAAACCATTAAGAAAATGTGTGTGAGAAAGTTGAATATAAAGATATTAATAATAGTGAAGACTTTTACACTACCTTCATCAGAGAAAGTAAGTTATATTTCTTTGTTTTTTCAAGAGATCCAAGTCTTTTTTTTTTTTTTTTAATTTAAAATTAATACTTGTTTAACCCTCATCTGGGATGTAAAAACAGGACACTAATCATTAATAGAATTGGGTTAAAATTTAAGAGCAAATAAACTCAGATAATACTAGTATTTGAAACAAGACTAAACCATGTGAGTAAGAAGGTTAAATGTCTAATGTAAACAAATGTGAATTAATATAACTCATTTTAAGAAAGCTAGACAAGTAAGAATACACACCTAAATAGTTAAAGATATAAGGGAGTAGTTGATTATATCAGAAAAGTAATCAGTGATTCATTGAGTGATTTTATCTCATTTTCTCTGCTGTAGCTAAACATTTAAATAACATTTTGATATGACTTTTCAAGAATATATCTATTATGGAAGATGAGATGATTTTAATTTAAATATCAGCTAGACAATTTTAGCAAACATACATAAGCACACACACACACATACATACCACACACCTGAATCAATATCTGTGTTTAAAGACTTTGGTAGCTTCAGATTCTGGTCCTTATTTCATATTTTTCTTTACAAGTTGAAGAAGAATTATTTACACCTATCTTTTTTTCATTTCCTATTCACCTCTTCACTCACTTCAATCAGGCTTCTATTCCCATCACTCAAATTAAACGTATTTCATTAGATCATAGATGAATCTATTCCAATAAGTTCAAATATCACTTTCCACTACTCATATAACTTGACTTCTGTTAACCATGCCTTTTTTAAAGAAACATTTTATAATCTCGATAATCACATATTTTTTTTTCCTCTTAGATACTGTACAGTTTCAGTCTTTTCTATCTGATCATTGTATATTATATTACAGAACCTCACATTTTAGTACTTGGTCCAGTTAAACCTTTCTGTACTATCTCATACCTGGGCAATCTTATTCAAATCCATGATTTTAATTATTACCACATTTACATCTCCAATGCTATGATGTATGTGGATTTGCCTACCTAATGTCTTTTAGTAGCTGTCTTAAAAAGGCATTTCAAACTCAATGTGCTGAAAATTTGATTTCTGATAATTGTTCCTCATCCTTTTCTGTTGTTATTGTTTATTTGTGTGCCTTTGAGTCAATTCTGACTCATAGACATCCCATGAATCATGGTACAGCTGATTCATAGAGATTCCAAGGCTTTACAGAATCATTACAGAAGCATGTTGTTCCTGTTGTTAAATACCCTCAAGTCATCTCCTACTCACAGAGACCCTATGCGCAGCAGAATGAAACACTGCCCAGTCCAGTGCAAGGTCCATGATTCTTGCTATACTGGAGCCCATCGCCACAGCCACTGTGTCAATCCATCTCTTTGAAGGCCTTCCCTTCTTTCATGGACCCTCCACCTTACCAAGCATGACACATTCTTCTCCAAGGAATGGTCCCTTCTCGCAACATAACCACAGTAGGTGAAACGAAGTCTGGCCATTCTCACTTTCAAGGAGCATTCCGGCTGCACTTCCTCCAGGACAGGCTTGCTAGTTTTTTTTTTTAGCAGTCCATGGTACTTTCAGCATTCTTCTCCAGATCCACAACTCAAAAGTATCCACTCATCTTTGGTCTTCCTTATTCATTGTCCAGCTCTCACATGCATATGAGGTGATTGAAAATACTATGCTTTGTGTTAGGCACACATTACTCCTCAAGGAGA
>NW_006921940.1:3518911-3521312 GCF_000298275.1 Orycteropus afer afer | reverse complement strand
GGTGGGTGCCTTGGGAGGAACGGTTGGTGAAAGGGCTGGAGGGAGGCAGCATGTCTGGCCTTGCAGTAATAGGCCTTGGGTTACTGCTGGTAATCCTGCCTTCCCCTTGTAGGGTTAGAGGAGGTCAGAACATGTGGCCTCCTTGCCGTTTTAGCACTGCTAACTGGAAGGTTGGAGGTTCAAACCCACCAGCCACTCCTTGGAAGGAAGGTTGGGCAATCTACTTCCATAGTGATACCACCTCGGAAACTCAAGGAGGGGTCACTATGAGCCAGATCCAACTCGACAGCAGTGAGTTTGTTTTGTTTTGGGTTTTTGAATTATCTTCAGCAAAATGTTACTTGTGTGTGATATTAATGATATTGTTCGATATTTCCACATTCTTTTGGATCACCTTTCTTTGGAATGAGTACAAATATGAATGAATCTCTTCCAGTCAGTTGGCCAGGTATCTATCTTCCAAATTTCTTGGCATAAATAAGGGAGTGCTTCCAGTGCAGCATCTGTTTGTTGAAACATCTCAATGGACATTCGGTTATTTCCTGGAGCCTTGTTTTTTATCAATTCCCTTAGTGCAGCTTTGACTTTTTCCTTCAATACTGTGATTCTTGATCATATGCCACCTCTTGAAATAGAGGAACACAGACCACTTCCTTTTTGTATAGTGACTCTGTGGTCCTTTCATCATCTTTTAATGCTTCCTACATCTTTCAATATTTTGCCTGTAGAACTTTTCAATATTACACCTCAAGGCTTGAGTTTTTTTCTTCAGTTCTTTCAGTTTGAGAAATAATGAACATGTTCTTCCCTTTTGGTTTTCTAACTCCAGGTCTTTGCACGTTCCATAACAATAATTGACTTTGTCTCCTTGAGATGCTCTTTGAAATCTTCTGTTCAGCTCTTTTATCTTGTCATTTTTTTTCCTATTCGCTGTTGCGACTTTGTCCAACAGCTAGTTCCAAAGTCTCTTCTGACATATTTTGGTCTTTTTCTCTTTTCTTGTCTTTTTAATGACCTTTTGCTTTCTTCTTGTACACTGTTCTTAATGTCATCCAACAACTTGTCTATTTTTTGGTCATTGGTGTTTAATGTGTTAAATTTATTCTTTAGATGGTCTCTAGATTCAGTCAAGGTCATATTTTAGCTCTTGTGGACTTCTTTTAACTGTCTTCAGCTTCATCTTGAATTTGCATATGAGGAATTGATGGTCTGTTCCACAGTCCACTCCTGGCCTTGTTTTGGCTGCAAGTATTGAGCTTCTCCATCATTTCTTTCCACAGATGTAGTCTATTTGATTCCTGTGCATACCATCTGGCAAAGTCTACATGTATTGCCACCATTTATTTTGTCAAAAATGTATTTGCAATGAATAACTTGTTGGTCTTGCAAAATTGTATCATGCAATCTATGGCATCATTTATATCACCAAGGCCAAATTTTCTGACTACTGATGACTCTTCTTTGTTTTCAACTTTTGCATTCCATTCAGTAATAATTGTTCATATATTTGAGTGCATGTTTGGTCAATTCCAGACTGCATAGGTTGAGAAAGATCTTTAATTTCTTAACTTTTGCATTAGTGGTTGGTTTAATAATAGTCATATTACTGTTCTTCATTGTAAGCATATGGATATTATCCTAACTACTGACAGTGTTCTACTTCAGGATAGATCTTCAAATTTTCTTTTTTTTTAATGTATGTGACATTATTCCTCTTTCATATTGCCATTCCTGGCAAAGTAGACCATTGTTGTTATGTGCCGTCGAGTTGGACCCGACTCATAGTGACCTCTCTTTGGGTTTCTGAGGCAGTATCACTACGGAAGTAGATTGCCCCATCTTCCTTCCGAGGAGTGGGTTTGAACTGCCACCCTTCTGGTTAGCAGTCAGGTGCCTTAGAAACTATGCTACCAGATCTCCAAAGTACACCATAAGATTGTGCAATTTGCTATTTATGCATTCCCTTTCATTTTTGTCAGCTTTCAATTTTCCTAGATTCATATTTCATATGTTCCCTGTTCTGATTAGTAATGGATATTTTCAGCTGTTTCTTCTCATTTTGAGTAATTCCACATCAGGAAATGAAGGTCCTGAAAGCTTTACTCCATCCACATCATTAATTCAACTCTATTTTGAAGAAGTAGCTCTTCCCAAGTCACATTTTGAGTGCCTTCCAACTTGGGGTGGAGCTCTGGTTGCATAGTGGTTAGTGCATTCTGTTGTTACTCAAAAGGTAACACATGTGTTCTCACCCACCAGCTGCTATGTGGGAGAAAAAGGGACACTCTGCTTCCATAAAGTTTATGGCATTGGTAATGCTATAGGGAAGTTCTACTCTGTCCTAAAGTGTCACTCTGAGTCAGAATTGACTCTATGGCAGTGGGTTTTGTTTTTGGACCAA
>NW_006921940.1:3511016-3518251 GCF_000298275.1 Orycteropus afer afer | reverse complement strand
GATAGACATTATGAAGTTTATAGGCAATAAAATGGAACAAAATAAGACACTGAAAGGTATTGCTTTTTCATGAAATTCTAAACTATAATGAAAAATTTCTATATTTTTACATATATTTACATATTTTTAACACCAAACTTCTATTTCAATCTAAAATAAATAAATAAATAAATAAGCTTATTGAACGTTAACTCAATAAATGGTGGTCTACCCCATTGCTATGGCTGACTCCCTGTAAAAGAAACACACAAACCTTTTGGAAACATATAAATGTATATTTGTATATATACTAACATTACTGCATACTCCTATCTGTCAGAAATAGTATTGTGTATCCTATACTCATTCTTGTTTTGATTTTATAATATTTCTTAGTAACAATAACAAGCCATATTTTTATAGCTATGCAATTTATAGCCAAAAGAATGAGATTAATTATTTTAAAAATGTGATTAAAAGCATATGGTAAGTTTTCAATAAATAGCAGTTTCCTTGTCTTTTTAGGGGTATTATCCATCAAAGCATCTATTAATATTACCAAGAATGTATCAATATAACCAAATCACAATAGATATATCTTTACCTTCTGGTACTAGATTGAGAAAAATGTCTGCGTGTGTATGAGGTTCCACCTTCTTACTTATAATCAATGATTCATTTTTGAATCATAGCATTAGAAATGGAGTTTATTAAAATAATATTGCATAGATCCATGAATCAATGGGATATCTATCCACACTAAAACTTAATTTACAAAACCATGTGTAGATTCCATCTAGTAAGGAACCTACTTCTACCATTGAGTATCAATCAACAGGGGCTATGGCTTTCCCCAATGTCACATCTCCACGATAATCTCATCCTTATGGAATCAATTATTGCTGCTTGTCACTAGGGAAAGAATTCTACAGACCCCTTTTTTTTTGGTGTCATAGGTGGGTCAAAGTCAGCAAAAACATCATTGATTGTAGATATTAGGTCATGTCTCTGTTATGTTGAACCTAAGAAAGCAATAATCAGGCTAAAGAATGTTCTCTCTTCCCACCAAGATAAACAAAGTGAAATATTCTCAAACAAACAAAGGGGATTCAGATATTGCATGGCCAAAAGAGTGAAAATATTCAACATTCTGTGAGAGACTGTGTCTTATTTATCCCAACTAATCCAAAGTGCACTCAGAACATTGTTGTTAATAGTTGCTGTTGAGTCAGTTCCAACTCATGATTTCCCCTCATGTGCAGAATAGAACTCGTTCATGGCATTTTCAAAGCTGTGACCTTTGAGGAGCAGGTTGCTAGACTTGTCTTCTGAAGTGCCTCTTGTTGTTGTTGTTGTTGGTGTTGTTATGTGCCGTTGAGTTGGACCCAACTCATAGCGACCCCTCCTTGGGTTTCCGAGACGGTATCAATACAGAAGTAGAGTGCCCAACCTTCCTTCCGAGGATTGGCTGGTGGGATTAGCCAGCCTTCTGGTTAGCAGTCAAGTGCCTTAGGCACTTAGGTGGATTCCGTTCTCCAACTTTTCTGCTAGTAGTCAAGTGCTTAACTATTAGCACACAAAACATGGTAGGCACTTACTGAAACCAAATAAGGACAATCATATAGAATCTTCACACTGAATCCTTAAAATAATTTGCATTATTTACTGAAACTTTAATTAAGTTTCCTATAATTTTGGGATCATGTCAAATTTCATAGTTGAACTTGTGACTATGTATGGTCAGTAGCTAGGTTCTGTTTTATCTAATATTGGACAGATACATAGCTTGAAACTTACATTTTTAAAAATGCAAGTATTTATTCATTTGATGAATAATTACAGTAAATTTATTAGAAATATACTATTCCATGGCCCCTCAATAATAATTTCTCATTTTAATCATTGTCAGGGAGAGGCTAAGACAAAATCAGTGTAATATCATTAACTCGGGATAGAAAGTAATTAAAGAATAGATCTTGGGAAACATTTTGGTCAAGCACTCTGAAGAACTAGCCAATTAACAGAGTATCTTGCTCATGGTCTCTAAACATCATCCATTCATTTTTTAGTATACATATATCGAAGAACTATTCAAAATGCCAGGCTTGCTGTTTGAGTTAACTATATCCTATACATGAAAAAAAATATATATCCTCTACATGAAAGCAAAACAATGTCACATTTTCACCTTAAAGGGAGAAAAAGTGGAGAGATTCTACTTCCCAATAAATCTTATTGAACTTTAGAATGTTGAGCTAAGTAGTATGTTATTTTTTGCCAAAGTTATCATGTATGTTTCTGTGTCACTCCAGATGTAATTGTCAAGTACAGTTTGTGTCTCATCACTCTTTGCCATATCCTTTCTTTGGCCTTTCCTTCCATATGGTGTCTCTCTCCTGCCTGTGGTTTTCTATTTCTGTCTCCCTTAAAATAAAAAAAAAAAGAAGAAGAAAAAAAGAAACCATTTTGCCTGCTGTGCACTAAACTGAATAAGGAAGTGATATCCATCAACTTTATCTCCTGGCATCATTCTTCCTGGTAATATATAGCATGCTGCTAATTTTCAGGTGAATAAAATGTCCTTGCCACCTAACTGTGAATATATGGATATAATCTTTCCCTTTGCATGTGTTTTTTATAGTTTTGTAAAACATTCAAACTATGATACTAAATAAAAAGGGAGAAAATCTAATACATGCTTTCTCTTGTTTCCTGGAGGACAGGAGGCTAGAGCATTTATCCACTGGTTCACAGACCCTTTTGGTTGAAGGCTGTCATCACAGCATTAATGCCCCTTCCAAGCTTTACACGGGTCCAAGGAGACCAGGATCAAAGAACCTTTGAGGAAAAACAGGAAGACTTATTGTCCTGCTGCAGAGAATATGCCATTGTGCATCTGTACAAGGTAAGCCTACCTTCACATCAGCTGTCAGCCACAGCAGCATCTGAAATCAGGGGTCGAATAAGATTTCATGTGGAGATGCTGTTGTATGTTACAAAGCAGAAGCCAATTCTAGACGTTCTCTGCCAACAGACATTCAGCCCATAGCTGATTCCTCCAATCCTTATTCCTTGCTAACTAAATAGCATTTGGCAATAGTATTACAGGCTTGGGCTGACCCATGAGTTTGAGGATAGTTATCATCTCCTGATAGTTTTCAAGCTCTGAAATACTGTAAACTCAACCCAAACAAAGCAGCACTGGACTCATCAGAGTCAGGAATTTACAGATATACAATTTTCTATTATCTTACCATAAAAGTTCTGAACTATTTTTGTCTTCATCTGTATTCCGAGGAACAGAAGCTACACCATCACCAACTATGCAGTAAGTTGTATAGAAAGAATGTTGTATAATTTTGGCTCTTAAACATCTGAATTTACTACCACTTTTGATGCATAGCTTATTTATCTATATAACACCTTTCAGTAAAAATTATAGGGACAAAAAACTTAAGTATCTTTAGGAGCTTAAGGTTGTATGTCAATTTGGCTGGATCATGATCCTAAGTGGTTTAAGCAGTTATGATGTAGATCTGATATAATGTAATCAATTGCCTCCTTAATGAGATAGATTTGTTATGAGCAACCAATCAGTTGAAAGGGAGTTTCCTGAGGGTGTGAACTGCTTCCAGTATATATATGGACGTCTTGGGAAAATTCACTGGCTCTCTGGTGGATCTTGATCCTGTAATTAGGTAATCATCAACTTCAGTTCCTGTTCTTGAACAAGTGTCCTGTTTTATTGCTTGTCGATGTTAGGATTGTTGCCCTCATAATCTCCAAGCCAACCATCTGCCATTCTACCTGGTGATCTGGGATTTGTCATGCTCCAAAACAAACATCCTACTATATACTGCCTGTCAGTCTTAGGTTGGTTATTCCCTGCAGCTGTGTGAGTTAGAAGTCTCCAGCTTCACGTTTAACTCAGAGAGTTGGGAGTTGCCAGCCTCTACAACTGTTATATAAATAAGCTTCACTGTTTTTGCTTGTCTAGAAAACCCAGCCTAAGAGAGAAGAGTGAGATGAGCTAGGCAGACACTATGCCAAACTGGGGAAAACTATTAAGGGGCAGCAGCTTCTCAGCTCTAGCCAAATGTTGCTACATGATAATGAAGGACAAGTGCTGGGGGTTGGTGGCTTTTCCGAAACAGAAATATTTACACAAATATTTATAAGATATTTATATAAAAATCTATAGATAAGCCTATAAGGTGAACAAAAATCCTAAGAAGTTACACAAAGAAAAAGCATCTATCAATTTAAAAATTTTACACAGTTTTTAAATGCTGCTATATTTTTCTTAATTGTGAATATTTTGGCAAATACTAATTTTTTGTGACTTGGATGAGTTTACAGAGCAAATGCACTTTCTATACATCAGTTCACATACACTTTGTCTCATGACATTGACTACAATTTACCATTATGCAACAGCTCCCTTCCCACTTCCTCCTGATAGTTACCTCTTCCCTGTGTCCAACACTCCATGTGCTTCTGTGCCCTGAGCTGACTCCTTGTGCGTAAACAGCCCTTCTTTCTCCCATGCAACAGCTTCCCTCCCACTTCCTCCTCATAGTTACCTCTTCCCTGTGTCCATCCTTCCATGTACTCCTGTGTCCTGAGCTGACTTCTTGTTCATAATTTCTCCCATGATTGTTCTCTGCAAGGAGTGTATCAGCCTCAGGTAAAAGTTTAACTCATATGCCTGTCTTGTTTGGCTGGAAGCCACAGGTGTGGGTTCAATTCCACACCTGAAGGGCAGCTAGCTGTCAGTCTCAATGGTTTACCAGACTCTATCAGACCAGCAAAGCTGGTCCCCCCCCCCCTTTTTTTTTCCAAATGATTTTGAGTTTTGTTCCACATTGTTCTCCCTCTCTGTCTAGGATCTTCCACACAGATCCCCCTCCGAGTGGTTGACAGTAGTAGCTGGACACCATCTAGTTCTTCTGGTTTCATAGTTGTATAGGCTGAGGATTACATGGAGTAGCAGTTCCTAGGACTAATTGTTTCAATGAATCTTTGGTTTTCTTCATTATTCTTTGTTCTGGAAGAGGAGAAACCCATAATTTCATCTAGATGGTCATTTGCAAGTTTTTAACTTCCCAGTCGCTACTCACCAAAGTAGGACATAGAACAATGTTTCAGGTAGTATGCTATGCCAATTGAGCTTGATGTTCCCTGCAACTATGGTTCCAAGCCCACCGATTCAACTTCTTGTTCATTCTGGGTAGCTGGCTGTGGTAGCTGACCAAGAAGTGACTATAACCTTGTCCTTGGTCAGCTCTACTATAACCCTCGGAATTCTTATAGAACATACAAATACACTTGTAGAACCATTGTCTGCTAACCCTATACATGGTCTTGGGTACATTCGCTGCTGCATATACATACTTAATAGTTCAGCCTGTCAAACCATCATCTATCCACCTGTATACCCATGTTTGCCTTCACTGACAACACAGTACTGTATGTGTAAAAGGGTTCATCTTTGTTGTCTGTACCTCCTATGTACCTCTCTATGTCTTTCTCTTCCTCAATGCCACCATGTTGATTACTCACATTTGGTACATTGCCCCTCTCTTCACCCAAATCAATACTTATCTCTTCCTATCTCATGGTTTTCCCTCCCCTTCCCTCCAACCCCTGGTATCCAACAAAGACAATTTCCTTCCATATATAAAACTTTCCTTGACTTTTTCAAAAATGTTGTTGTTGTGATGTGCCATCAAGTCAGCCCTGACTCATAGTGACTCCTCCTTGGGTTTCTGAGGCAGTATCACTACAGAAGTAAATTGCCCAACCTTCCTTCTGAGGAGTGGCTAGGGAGTTTGAACCGCCAGCCTTCTGGTTAACAGTCGAGTAGTGCCTTAGGCACTATGCAACCAGAGCTAATGCAGTATGTGTCCTTCTGTGATTGACTTATTTCACTCAGCATAATGTCCTCCAAGTTCATCCATGTTATTCAGTGTTTTGCAGATTCTATGTTATATTTTTACGGATGCATAGTATTCCATTGTGTGTAGGTTGTTTCCATCTTTTGGGAATTGTAAATAGTGCTGCGATGAACATGGGTGTGCATATGTCTGTTCTTGTCATGGATCTCACTTCTTTAGGATAGTCATCTAGTAATGGAATGTCTGGGTCAAATAGTATTTGTAATTCTAACTTTTTACAGAATCTCCTTACTGCTTTCCACAGTGATTGTATCATTTTACAGTGTCAACAGTAGTGTATGAGAGTCTCAATCTCTCCACATCCTCACCAGCATTTGTTATTTTCTGTCTTGTTGAACTTTGCTACTAGTGCTGTGGCCAGATGGTATCTCGTTGTTTTGATTTACATCTTTCTAATAGCTATTGATCTTGAGCATTTCTTCATATGTTTGTTAGCTGCCTGAATATCCCCCTTGGTGAAGTGTCTATTCATGTCTTCTGCCCATTTGTTAATTGGATTATTTACCTTTTTGCTATTGAGGTGTTGGAGTTTCTTGTAAATTCTAGAGATAAATCCCTTGTCAGATATGTCATTGCCAAATATTTTTTTCCCAATCAGTAGGTTCTCTTTTTGACTCTTTTGGATAAGTCTTTGGAAGGTCCCATTCATCTAGTTTCTCTTCCTCTGTTTGTCCATTTTGACTTATGCTTGATAGTCTATTTATGCCATATATTAAGGCCCCTAAATTTGCCCTTAATTTTTCCTTGAGGAACTTTAGAATTTTAGGTTCACATTTAAATCTTTGATTCACCTGAAGTTCGTTTTTGTGTATGGTGTGAGGTATAGATCTTGTTTCATTTTTCTGCAAATAGATATACAGTTTTGCCAGCACTATTTATTAAACTAATATTGTCTTCCCCATTTAATGGATTTTGGCCCTTTGTCAAAGGTCAGCTGACCATAGGTCAATGGATCAATTTCTGGGTTTTCAATTCTATTTCATTAGTCTATGTGTCTGTCATTGTACCAGTACCAGGCAGTTTTGACTACTGTGACTGTATAGTAGGTTTTGAGATCTTGCAGTGTGAAACCTCCAACTTTGTTCCTCTTCTTCAATAGTGCTTTGCTTATCCGAGGTCTCTTTCCTTTCCATATAAAGTTAGTGATTTGTTTTTCCATATCCTTAAAGAATGTTGATGGGATCTGGATTGGGATTGCATTGAATATGTAGATGGCTTTGGGTAGAACTGATATTTTCAATCTTCCTATCCACAAGCATGGTATGATCTTCCATTTATGTAGATTTCTTATGGTTTCTT
>NW_006921940.1:3499561-3509933 GCF_000298275.1 Orycteropus afer afer | reverse complement strand
TCTGTGATAATTTAGGTAAGTGGTTTGTTTCTATAAATCTGTCCCTTTCTTCCAGATTTTCAAATTTGTTGGAATACTGTTCTTCATAGTATCCTGATATTATCCTTTTTTTTAAATTGGTTCTGTTATGATGTTGCCCATTTTGTTTCTCATTCATGTTATTTGTATTCTCTCCCTCTTTTCTTTTGTTAAATTTGCCAGTGAACTTTTCAAAACAACAACTTTTGGTCTTGTTGATTTTGTCTATTCTCTTTCTGTTTTCTGTTTCTTTGATTTCTGCTCAAATCTTTATTATTTCCTTTCTTCTGGTGACTGTAGGCTTTTCTTGCTGTTCTTTTTTTAATTGTTGGAGACATTGGTTTAAAGTGCTGATTTTGGCTCTTCCTTCTTTTTTGATGTGGTCATTTATTGGTATAAATTGGCCTCTGATCACTGCTTTTGCTGTGTCCCCAAAATTTTGGTATGTTGTGTTTTCATTCTCGTTTGATTTAAGGAATTTTTGAATTTCAGTTTTTATTTCTTCTCTTACCCAATCTTTCTTAAGGAGGGTGTTGTTTAGTTTCCATGTGTATACCCTTTTCTGTTGATCTTCCTATTGTCAATTTCTAGTTGGATACCATTATGATCTCAGAAGATGCTTTGCAGTATTCCAATGTTTTTAAATTTATTAAGGCTTGCTTTATGGCATAACATATGTCTTATCACGGAAAATGTTCTATGTGCACTGAAAAAGAATGTATATTGTGCTGTTGTTTGGTAAAGTGCTCTGGAGATGTCTATAAAGTCAAGTTGGTGGATTGTATTGTTTAGCTCTTCTGCATCTTTTTTGAGTTTCTTTCTTAGTGTTCTCTCTTTCATTGAAAGTGGTATATTAAAGTCTCCCATGATGACTGTGGAGTCATCTATTTGCCTTTTCAACTCTTTTAAAGTCTGATTTATGTGTTTTGTGGCTCTTTCATTGGGTCCATAGATATTTATTATGGTTATATCTTCTTGTTCACTTGATCCTTTAATCATTAATGTTCTTCCCTGTCTCTTGTGGTGATTTTTCTCTTAAAGTCAGTTTGATCAGAAATTAAAATTGCCACCCCTGCTCTTTTTCTGTTTTTTCCTGGTTTCTTTGTTTCATATTATTTTCTGTGCTGAGCTCATTATGTTTATGGATCTTGTTATCATTTCCTTTGTTGTTGTTTTTATAGTATTTGCTGAATATTTGTGCTTGTTTTCTTTTTTATTGTGATGTGAAGGTTTATCATTTTTCTTTGAGGTTGCCCTGTGATTTATAATTTTCTCCCTGAGTTTAGAACAGTCCATTCTATCTTGCAACTCTCTTGACTTCATTACCATTTAGAAGTTTTGTAACTACACAGTATTTTCCCTCTTTTTGGTTTGTAGTTGTCCTCATTTGCCAATTGATGTCTATGGTTCCTTGTTTACAATCTTGTAAGCTTATTATACTTTGTATATGTGCATAGCTGTGGTTTCTGGGCTATGTCATCTTGTGTATTAATGGTGGGTTGTTGTTTGCTATTTTTTGTTCTCTGTTCAGAGGTCGCCGTTTAGTATCTCTTGTAAGACTGATCTTGTTTTTACAAATTCCTTTAGTTTCTGCTTATCTGGAAATCTCCTAATTTCACCATCATATTTGAGGGGCAGTTTTGCTGGGTATATAATTCTTGGTTGAAAATGTTTCTCTTTCAGGGTTTTATATATACAGTCCCATTGCTTTCTTGCTTGCATGGTTTCTGCTGAGAAATCAGAGCCTATTCTTACTGATTGTCTTTTGTAAATAACTTTTTGGTTTTTCCATGCTACTTTCAGGATTCTTTCTTTGGCTTTGGTTTTGATGAGTTTGATTATAACATGTCTTGGTGGTTTTCTTTTGTTGTCTATCCTGCGTGGGGTGGTTGGACTTCTTGAATGGATCTATTCTCATCTTTCATCCTAACAAGGCAGTTCTCTTCTACAAATCTTGGACAATTTTCTCAGTGGTTTCCTTATTCTCTTTCTGTTCTGGAATTCAAATGACACATAAATTATTCCTTTTGATGGTATCCCAAATGAACCTTAGGTTTCTTCCTTTTGTTTTGATCTTTTTTTTTTTTTTGATTGGTCCCTTTCCAAAGCATATTCAGGTATTTGTCTTCAATCTCATTAATTCTGTCTTCCATTGCATTAGTTCTACTCCTTTGCCCTTTCAATGTGTTATCTATTTCTGCCATTTTATTATTAATTTTCTGGATTTTTATCTGTAGATTTTGAATCATTTCTAATTTTTCATTTATTTTGTCATTATGTTCTTGTATTTTCTTCCAAAATTCATGTAGGGTTTGTCTATCTTTCCATTGATCTGTCTCTCAATCCTTTGAAGATACCTAAATATAATTCTTTTGAATTGCTTATCAGATTTCCAATGCTGCTTCTTCCTTTGGGAAGTGTTCTGAGTCTATATCTTGCTTCCTTGTTTCTACCACTGTATTATTTTCTGTGCTGAGCTCATTATGTTTATGGATCTTGTTATCATTTCCTTTGTTGTTGTTTTTATAGTGTTTGCTGAATATTGGTGCTTGTTCTCTTTTTTATTGTGATGTGAGTGTTGTCTCTGAGACATTGTGGTGTTGTTTTGTTTAGATCTCTGTTAACTGTTTGTGAAGAGCAGCTAAGATTGAGCCAGGCTCTTCTTGGTGATTATTTATTGTTGGCTCATTGGTGGAGAAGGAAGTGGTGGCTTTCACTCATTAAGTGAAGCAGCAGAAGGTGTGGGTGTAGATTTGTCATATGAGGATTGTTGCTGTCTTCCACTCAGTTAGCCAAAAATAAGAATTGAATAACCATCAAAAAAGTAAAAGCAAATAGACAAAAACACAGAGTGAAATTACACAGGAAAAGTAACCAAAAAAAGGGGGGGGAAAGAACACTGCAATATCTGGGGAGAGGGCAATTACAGCAAAAAAGGTAGAGAAAGAGAATAATGAAGGAAAAAAATGGGGAAAATGCAAAAAGAAAAGCAAGGAATGGGTTAACCATGAAAAAGAAAAAAAAAAAAAAAAATTGCAACCAGGAGCAGGAAAAAGAAAAAAAAGCTGAAAACTAGAACCTGGGAAGGTAAGAATGAAGAATAATAATACAAAGGACAAAGGTAGTAATATTAGTAGTAGTTTTAAAACTGACAAAAACTAAAAAAAAAGAAAAAAGAAAAAAAAATCTGGGCTGAGCAGGGCAGGACACCCAAGTTCTGTGTGAGCATGCAGACTGGGATGGAATTCCTGCTGGCCTAGAAATCAGTGGGAGTGAGTGATGGCTGCACCTTGGTTCACCAAGAGGGTGTGGGATATAAGAATAAGAATGGGAATATCAAACTTTTCTAGTAGTCTGCATCCAGAATGACCTTTTGGTTCCCGGCAAGTGGAGCCTGTTCTTAAGTCTCTGGAATCTGGGAGAATGTTGTGACTTTAAATATCCAAAATGGTCAAACCACTTGTAAACATTTAAAATGCCTGCACCCTCCAGACAGGTAAAAATCCACAGCAGACCCCTTCCTCTTCGTTGCTTCACCATTTATTCACCAGCCACCAGAGCAGTCCTCCATGCTGTCCCTGGTTAGCAGGGCTGAGTTTTAGCTTGACTCTTAGGTCCTATCACCACTCGCCAATATGCAAGCTATCTGTTCCATCAGGATTGCTGCCAGACTACAGCACTGTATGCCTCCTTTTTTGGTGTTTTCATGCAAATTCTTCTGTAAGTTATTGTTTAGTCCATTTCTATATCCTTCCCTTCAAGGCTCAGGGGTCCAGGATTATCTTCTATATCTGTGTGAATTGGTTCTGATTTTCTTTGTTGAAGAGGGTCTGTGTAGTCTTTCTGCCTATTCCACCATCTTACCGGAACTCCGCAAATACATTTAAAAATATATTTTAAATGTGCAAAGCAAAACACATGAATGCCAGATTTCTGACTTTTAATTGCAAATACATGATTACTCTTGTTCAAATGGAGGTGATCGAGAGTATTATTTTTGTTTTTTGGTTATCCATAAAGCAGGACAATTCAAGGCAAAATATCAAAATTTCAACCTAGTCCCTTAAATCCATTAATGGCTATGCTTTCAATTAATACTTCTGAAATTTAAAATACATCTTTCATAGCTAACTTAGATATGAGACATTCATATCTAAACTCAGTACCCACCTTCTCTTCCCTCTTTTTTTTTCTTTTGTTTTTTTTTGGACTTATCACTGATTGTAACCTTTGAATATCCAATGAAGACTATAGGATTTCTGCATTAAGCTGGTTCATTTTAGGTGATAAGCCCTTGGTAAACTCAATTGCCCTAAGTAAAATATTTTCCTCCATTCTCCATTCTCACTCAACACCAAAAAATCTATTACCATTTGAGTCCTTTATGACTCAGAGTAACCCTATAGGACAGAGTAGACCTGCCTCATAGTGTTTCCAAGAATGTAGCCTTTATAGGAACAGATTGCCACCTCTTTCTTCCACAGAGTGGCTGGTGGGTTGAACCACTGGCTATTTTGTCAGCAGCCAGGTGCTTAACAATTGTGCTACCAGGGCTCCTCTCCAAGAGTATGAAAAATTTGAGTGGCTGGGACCAGAACCAAGTTCATTCAGGAGTGGCTTTGATATAGAATGTTCCTGATGAGATAACCTGGGAGGTATATCTGGGAAGAGAAAGATAAATGCCAAATTAAGAGACAATGAGTATATTTGATTAAGGTGGAGGTCAGGTGGACAATAGTTCATACTACAGAGACCAGAAAATAGAAGCAGCTCTCAGTTCAGTGGAGAGAGTGTATGTGGGGGGGAGCTTTAGCAATGGCATCAGACTCAATAAGGTGTTACTGTTGGGTATCTCAGCCTTCTAGGTCTTCAAAAATGCCATTGATTGGGTCTTGTGCCAGTTTCTTACTAGCAGTTCTTTATGTTCTAATAAGCAGTCATTTTATCTCATGCCTGTGAAATAAAATTAAAGATCATTATCCAATCAATCTTACAGTATGAGGTCAAAGTCAACTTCATCAATACAACATGGATTTCACTCCTTCCTCAATCCAAAAACTTTCATCTGGCTTTCTATGTATCACACAATGTTTCTATAGCCAGTTATATAGGATTCATTTTGTTTTGTTCCCTAGGTAGACAATTTAGCATTAATCTTTTTCAAAGAGCAGATATGTGTTAAGGTATTAACTGTGATAACATTAAGCTAGATTGTCACTATATTTCCTTTTACTATAGTAAGACATCAATCAGCACTTAATAAACTCTTACTGAATTAAATTTAGAAATAAGATATAGTCTCAATGTTGCCCAGAAAGAGATTAATCAGTCTCTAGGTCTCCATTCTGCTAGAGCAATGGTAGTGGGATCAGTGTGATCCTATACCTTAGTATCATCTCTGTAACTACAGGTAAAAGTCACAAGTGCTGGCCACTGACACTTGGACCATTATCTGCACCTGTCAATGTCCAAATGAAATAAGACTGAGACAATTTGTGTTTGAGTTTCATAGCTTCCTAGAAGGAATATTTTAGCTTTTAAAATAAAGATAGAGTTTTCCTAATGAAAACTTGTGGACTTTATTTCACTCCAGACATGCAAGCAGAATAGGAATATGTTTGACCATAAGAGTAAGTATGAACTCCCAAACTGGTATTGACAATCTGGACAAAGCAGTTCAGGTTGGAGTTCTTACTCATCAACAACACCGATTATTGGCCAAATCCTACATGAGTTTCTTGAAACACAACAATTAAGTCTGATTAATTTAATTTTTCTCTTTTACATTGTAGGTAATTATAACAGTGTGTCACTTCTTCATTATTACATATGGCCCCATGAAACACACCCTCTATATCTGCCATTATCACTTACTAATGGTATAAAATGGAGCAAGTCCTTTTCCTTATCTCCTTTGAGACCAAAAAATAGGTGGGTGACCAATCTTGAGACAGAACCAGAACATTACTAATAATGAAAAAAGAGGCATAAACCAATATAATCAAGAACTATGTTGTTGTTGTTATGTGCCATCAAGTCGAACCCGACTCATAATGACCCCTCCTTGGGTTTCTGAGAGAGTATCACTACGGAAGTAGATTGCCTAACCTTCCTTCCAAGGAGTGGCTGGTGGGTTTTAACCGCCAGCCTTCTGGTTAACAGTCAAGTGCTTTAGGCACTATGCTACCAGAGCTCCCAAACAAGAACTGTGGTCTCTAACTATTTCTTCTTTAGGTTCTTGTCACCTTCATTTAACCAAATTTCTATAAGTCTTCAAATCATTAAGTAAGAAGTAAATTTGGTATTTTTCAGAACGTATACTAAGACAAAATCAACAAACAAAAGGGTTTACAAAATTACCTGTTCTAACCCTCAAGCCAATCAAAGAATATTCACAATAAAAATAATTATTTTAGTCTTATCTTTATTCATTTGTGAGCACATAAGGCTCTCATATGATGAGTATTTCCTTTGTATTAAAAATTGATGAATATTTCACTATATACTGACCAACTGCAAAAAAAAAAAAAAAGTTATTTATTTGTTTCTCCTTGCATATCTTTGTCTATTTTTAAATTTTTGTAATTCATAAATTCTTTTTGGCTTTAGTTATCTCAGTCATTTATTTTTCATATCATTTCACTAAACTTAATGTAGATGCTTCTCTTTGATAATATTAAAAACAATGACCATATAAATTACATTTTTCATTAGAAAATTATATCCATGGGATCATTTTTTTCTGGAGGGACTTAATGTCACTAGGTTATAAGAAACCATAGAAAGGGGAAGTATGATGGTGATGATGGCAACTACAATAAACCCACAACAGTAGGGATGTTGGTAGGTATGATTATAACATTCTTAACAATCTCAGTCTCAACACTGAATCCAATTGTCTAGAAATGTGTCCAATATTATAAATATAACTAGAAAACTATTTAATATAAACCTTATAGTATCTTTTTCAGTAGACTTTTCATTGTCCATGATTTAATCATACAAGGGACATTGAATTTAAAAACAGTGTAGGTCTTTCTAAAATCATAATGCAATGAACAAGCTGAGACATCTTTGCTTTAAACTCCAAGCTTTGTAGTAATTATGAAGCATGCATCTAACAAAACAAAACATTATGTCTTCTCCTGCTCTTCCTTTTTTTTTATAATATTTAATCTTGCATTTAATGTCTTATGATCTATTTTCTGTTTCAGTTTCTTTCTGAAAAACCTTAATATGCCTTTAAAGTAAAAACATGCACATTAAATTTTTCGGGTGGTGGTTGTGTGCTATAGAGTTTTTTGAGATTCACATTGATCATATACAACAGAGAAGAACATTTCCAATAAAAACTTGTTGCTGTCAAGTAAATTCCAACTCATAACAACTCTATAGGACAAAAGAGTACTACCTCCTAAGTTTTCCAAGTTGTAATCTTTACGAAAGCAGACCATAGTGTCTTTTTTCCATGGAGCTGCTGGTGGGTTCAAACAACCAACCTACTGGTTAGCAGCCAAATGCTTAACCACTAGTACTCCTACTTTTCCAGTAGTGTTTACTGAATACCCACTAAGCCATCATTTCTTTCTTACAGCTTTCTACTTTCCATATTAATACTCACATGGGTATGCATGTTTAAAATCTTGAGGTTACTACCAAACAATTAGTTATTCATGGAATATAAGTCAGTTGAAACCAGTTGTCTGACTCTCTCCTGACTCATGGCTGTCGCATGTGTGTCAGAATAGAATTCCCTCCATAGTATTTCTAAATCTCCAACTATTCATAGGAAGATTATCTGGCCTGTCTCCCAGGGCATTTCTGGGTGAGTTCAAACTGCCAAATTTGTGGTTACTAGTCTAGGGCTTAAATATTTACTTCAACCATGGACTCTTCAATTAAGATAATAACTTTGATCTTTTCGTCTACAAGAGAGAAGTTTACTTTAAGAGTTACTGTGCCATAATATTTAAAAATATTTCTTCCTGAAAACTCAAAAAGTCAGTGTTAACCCATTCAGTCTTAGTAGCACTTTTCTTTAGATTTAAAACCATTACTTCTAGTCTTATGGTTCCAAATTGGTCTACCAGTTGGAAATCTGGGGAGATTCAAAAATAATACCAATGCTTGTGACCCATCTCAAGAAATTGTGATTTAATTGGCTCATCTTTTCCCTGGACTATAGAAGATTTTAAAAGATCCCCCAGGAGATTCTAATATGAAGACAACGTTTGGAACTACAGTACTTGTTCAATGCCATGGCTCTTTTAAAGATATTTCCTGATCATTGGAAGTCTTGCTAGGTCTTGGTATCTCAGAGAAAATGCTACATGCATAAAGCTATTTTTGAGTAGTTAGCTCTCCTAATGGATCATGGCCAAAATAGTTGTATTGAAGGAGTTCATTGAAATAGTTATAAAAAGATGCCTAAAGGAAAGTGACCACAGTAAAAAGATATAGTTCTGAGACTACAGTTCCAAAGAAATTCTCTATGTTTCAATGAATTAGGAAGTTTAATATTCCCTTCCTCTTAAATGAAGGGCTACACTTATCTATATTATTATAAGAATATACTAATGCTAAAGGATCAACTGAGCATAATATTTTGGGAAAACATAGATAATAGTTATATAAACATATGCAGTATTTATGAAAGCATTTCATTTAATGGTACTTAATTTAGATGGTTGTATACATGGAGAATAATTATTATATGGGTGCTTAATGTACTGGGAACTACATTACAGCAATCTTTTATAAGAAAGTAGGAGCTCTGGTGGTATAGTGCCTAAGGCATTTGACTGTTAACTAGAAGGCTGGTGGTTCAAACTCACCAGTCACTCTTTGGAAGGAGGATTGGGCAATTTACTTCCATAGTGATACCTCTTCAGAAACCCAAGAAGGGGTTGCTATGAGTCGGATCCAACTTGACAGCAGTGAGTTTTTATATAAGAAAGTGTTGAAAAAAATAAACTTTATCTGGAGCATAGTGTAAATGAATATTTTGTTGTTCACCCTGGGTATCCTATAAAAATGGAATATTTTTGGTTATCATTAGTTCAATACCAAGGATAATGTAATAAGTACTTGTGGGTGTCAACTCACAATTGTATCTTTTTTTCTACACAGTTTGAAACTCAGTAAGTAAAAGGACACAGCTGTTAACAAAGGAGATGCTTGATATTTATTCATCATCTGCCATTATTTCATTTCCACTTGAACCAGATAAATTATGAGAGATATTTTAACAACTTATACTTCAACTATTAATAAGGATGCTTACAATTCAGCACCAAAAAATGTGTTACATTGAATAAGAGAGCCTTTCAAAATAGCTACTATTTGATTGAAATTTTAAGCATTAAGAAGTATATGTACATTTATTTACACATTTTAAATTTGGGAAAAGCATTAAAAGTAGTGTAACTCCATTGCTATATTTGATACTGATTTAATTACCAAGCTGATTATACTTATGTGGCTTTTCAAGGGGTATACTTCTGAGAAGTATCATTAATTTGCAAACACAAATTTTAGTTCATTGACTGAAATTATACATTATTGATAGAATTTACATAATTAAACACCTATATAAATTTCTAAAAATATTTTAAATAATGGTGGAGATCAACTTTTTTATGCTAGATATTCAATTAGTTCAAATCAAGTATAAAAGAACAGAATGATGCATCATATGACTCAAGCAAAGTAGAAAAGTCCCCAATTAATCCTCCACAGTTCTTCCCTTGTCTCAGAAACCTGGTAGCCATCCCTTGAGATGATGGTGGCAAGAAATAGAAGCAGCCAGGATTAATAAATGAGTTAAAGGAAGGCCATTGAGAGTTTTTGAATTTCATCAAGGACTTTATCAACAATAATTTTATTTATTTATTCATCAGTTCATGTAAAATTAAGCACCTAAAATCTAAGGGTTAATTTATTTTCAACACATATCCTATCTTATCCTGACTAGTTGACCTAAACCTTTCAACTCTTTCTAGACTCAGAGTTTGTGCATATTTTTCCTATGCCTAGAAAGTTCTTATAAGAAATGTTCACATGGACAGCTCCTATCTATTCTTCAAATTTGATTCAAATATTGCTTCCTCAGTATAGTCTTTTTCAGACTATACTCTCAGCATTCTGAGACTCCTAACCACACACAATCCCACTTCTGTTCATGATAGCACAATCTCAATCAGAAAGCACCTTTTACATGCATTTATTTATTTTCTTTCTCCCATCCTTAAAATAGAAGCTATTGAGGAGGCGGGGCAAGATGGCGGACTAGGCAGAAGGATTGCACAGACCCTCTTCAACAAAGAAAAGGGAAACCAATTAACACAGACACAGA